>NW_020172867.1:2384756-2404028 GCF_003031525.2 Neophocaena asiaeorientalis asiaeorientalis
TAACTTTGCCTTTTTTTTTTTTTTTTATTTTTTTTAGAATTTTTTTTTTTTTTTTTTTTTTTTTTTTTTTGCGGTACGCGGGCCTCTCACTGTTGTGGCCTCTCCCATTGCGCAGCACAGGCTCCGGATGCGCAGGCTCAGCGGCCATGGCTCACGGACCTAGCCGCTCCGCGGCATGTGGGATCTTCCCGGACCGGGGCACGAACCCGTGTCCCCTGCATCGGCAGGCAGACTCTCAACCACTGTGCCACCAGGGAAGCCCAATTTTTTAAGAATTTTTTAAAATGTAGACTCCTACTTAAACAACTGCTCTTTTAGAAGTCCACAGTGTTTATCAGAATTTTGTATTTTAATATCATCTGTGAATATGTTTTTGTTCCCACTTATTTACTGGCTGAATTATTTTCTGTTCAAGTTTTATAATGTAGATAACTCATTTACAATAGTATTTCTCACACTGAGTTTGGGAATTCTGAGAGATTTCTAGAAATCAGACCCACTGAACAGTCAATAGCTGTGTGATGCTGGTGTCTCTCTCTGAGCTATCTAGATGGATAAACTGGCACTTCTGCTTCTAACTAAGAAACAGCTACCTAAAGAGCTACCTAAAGTTTTCCAACTATCAAAAGTCTTCTATCTCACACCATAAGATAAATGCCACGCCTTGAAATCTAAGGGAGAGATATATGATCGGCCAATAAGCTTTCTTGTTTACTTTGTCCAGACTTTACATCTGTTCTATATATAAAACCCAACTGCAGGTGACTTAACCAAAAGTTTACTTGGTAGAAAGCAACCTAACCAAAAGTACTTTGACTAAAAGCAAATTAATCAATGTGAAAGAATTTAGTTGATATAAAAATTTGATTGGAAAATATTGACACGAGTTACCAATATTTTTTTCAAATATTACTAGCTTTGAAGCTACCCTCCATGGATCTCTCTCTTGAGAATTATTGAAGGGTCTTTTTTTTTAACCTTAAAAAAATTCAAGTGCATTTTTAGTGAATCATTCCTTCTCTGTTCTGTGTATGACAGTGAAAATTTGGAACAACCTAACTCTCTAATGACAGGAGATGAGTCCCACATCTGAGCTGCTACTAAAATCCATGATCTGCATCCTTAGCTGACAAACTTTCCCCTTGTCTTCAATCCACTCTAACCCCACCACCTATACCCTCATTTTCAACAGATGGCCTTGCCTCCTTCTATATAGAGCAACTAGAAAACACCAGATATGAAGCCTCACATTCCTCCCTGGCCATCTGCAACCTTACCTCCACTCTTCTGTCTTAGTGATGGAGGGATCCTGCCTTTAGCCAGTTAATCCTTCTGTGCTCTGGGACTTGTGCTCTGTACTCTAGAGCCTCTCTCCCCCTCCCCTCCCTCTCACCCCCTCTCTCCTCCCCCCCATCACACTCTCTCTATCCTGTACCATCAATCTCTTCTTTACTCAGTCAGCATGTAAACAGTCACAAGTCTCTTCATCTTCATCCTAAAAAACAATAAAGACTCTCACCTGACACTTCGCTCCACTCTTCTTTCCTTCCTCCCCTTCAGACCCAAACTCCACATGGGGTCATCAGCTCTTTCTGGTTCTACCTGCTCTCTTTCCATTCTCTCTTCAACCTGCCTCAATCTGGCTTTGGCTAAGATCACCAATGCCAATGGCCAGCAGACTGTCAACTTCAATAGACATGTGTCTGTGTTTGTCTTGCTTGACCTCTCTGCAGTATTGGATGCCAACTTTTCCCTCCTTCACCAAAATTCCATTCCCTTGGCTGCCATGACAACTCTCCTTTCTGACTTTTCTTTTCCTTCTATGGCCTTCTATGGACTTTTCTACTCCTTCTTTTCCTTCTTTTCTTTCTACGACTTTTCTTTTCCTCCTCAGTCTCCTCTGGGGTTCTTTTCCCACTCACCTTTTAAGGACCACCATTTCCCAATCCCCTTTGTTCAAACTTCTGTTCTTGTCCCTCCACCTCCTCTCCCTGGACCTCCTCAGACAACGTTTATCCTGAGGACCTTCAGTAGAGCACAGTGGTTGAAGATGTGGACTCTGAGTTTGAATTCCTAGTTCCATCACTCACTGGTCGTTTTCCCTCCACCAAGCTACTCTCTAAGCCTCAGCTTCCTCAGCTTTGAAATGGAGTAACAACACCTTTGCCATAAAGTTATTGTGAGGATCAAATATTATAATGCATATAAAACAATTAGCATAATTGTTATTATGCAATGCACTAATAAATGGCTCGGTTAGGGCTTCCCTGGTGGCGCAGTGATTGAGCGTCCGTCTGCCGATGCAGGGGACACGGGCTCGTGCCCCGGCCCGGGAAGATCCCACATGCCGCGGAGCGGCTGGGCCCATGAGCCATGGCCGCTGAGCCTGCACGTCCAGAACCTGTGCTCCGCAACGGAAGAGGCCACAACAGTGAGAGGCCCGCGTACCGCAAAAAGAAAACAAAAACAAAAACAAATGGCTCAGTTAATGTTATCTATTATTATTATCTTGCCTTAAGCTCCAAAACATCTGGTTCGCTAAAAAGACATAACTCAATACCAGAAATGACGCCATCTACTCATGGATCACTTAGGCCAGAAGATGATGCAAAGCATCTCTTTTCTCTCCAGATTGCCTTCCAGGTGGTACACAGTCCACCTTGGATGTTCTTCTTTGGACACACACGATATATTTCTTTGCCCCATCTCCAGTCCTCTTCCCTTTTCTACCCCTCTATTGGAGCCCCAGCTCCACTCTGCTAGCATCACACCACACAGGCTGGATTGCTACTGCCTCTCTCCTAAGTGGGCACCTCCCTACAACCCCCCACAGGAGCAGGACTGGATTTTCAGTCTTCCAAGGGGTACCACAAACCTATCTCTAGTTAATAATGACTGCCTCTCACAGCAGTTTGATGTTTTTTCATGCTGTAAGATTCTCTCTGCACCTGGGATGAGAATTGAAGGGACAAAGAGGGGGAACAGGACAGAGAGACTTATTCTACCACCACATTACTATTATTTTTCATAATTAATAAATTTTATAATATATGTCCAGAGACCTGTATTTCGACCTGACATTCACCTGTACTAGATTGTATTCAAACCAGAATATAAAATATTTAACAGGCACTAAAGCATCTTATTATACCTTGAACTCAATATGCCTAATACTAAATTAAATATTTATTTCTCCCAAAACTATTCTTCCTATTGCATTCACCACCTACCCAGAGGTACAAGCCAGGAACCTGTCCCTGGTTCTCTGTCCCAGCCGCTTTCCTATCCCTTATCCCCCTTATCCACTTCTACCTCCTAAATATCACCATATCACCTACTCTTCATCACCCCTGCAACTACTCATAACCCAGATCCCATTTTGAGTCATAGCCTACACCAATTCATTTCTGAATTAGATGACCCTCCCCCGAGTCACTATAGCAGTCTGTACTTCTGCCTATGCTGGTATTATCAGGCTGTGGGGTACTTGTGGGGCCTCAAACATAACATCTTGATGCTTTCAGTGCCTAGAAGAAGGCCTGGCATCTAGTAAGTGTGCAATAAATACCTGCTAAAAGAAGGGAAAGATGGAAGAAAGGAAGGAAGGAAGGAAGGAAGGAGGGAAGGGAGGGAGGGAGGGAGAGAAGGAAGGAGGGAGGGGAAAGAGAAATCAAAGTCAATTACTAATCTTACAACTTTTTCTTTGGAGGACTATTTATGAACTTATATTTTAGGTATCAAATACTCAGGTCTATACATACTCTCTGCCTCTTCTGTTGGGCTCAGCTTGCTCTGCGGATCAGGGCTTCAGAGTAGTGTGAAATCCCGCAGTCATTTACAACTTATGGAGAGAAGGTAATAACTGTCTCTTAATGCTTCTCGCTTTACCCTAAGTACTTCCTACTCTAACTTCTCCTTTAAGGCATCATGTTTAACTTCTTCAGGTTTTACTGGCCTTCTCCAAGCTTCTAGTCCTGGCCATTTGCTTCCTCTTGGTTTCTTATTTCTCCACAGGGAAGAGTCTAAATGGAGGACAGGAGGCAGGAAGGAAGGGAGGTTAGTGTTTAGAATGATTTCACCTGGAATAGTGGAGAGAACGCCATCAATGGAAAGACAGAAAGAGAGAGTTTCTGAAGACACTAGGGCGGGCACACGATATGAGTGTCCCTGGGAATTCTAATTCTCTGTCCCTGCATCCAGCACTTCCTCATCTCCCAGTACATCTTCTTGCCTTTCATATTAAGATTATTCTCCAGTAAATGGCTTAAAATTTCTCTTAACCTGTCCAGTACATATCCAATTGCTCTCAAACTATTTATTAAAGGGACTTCAGCTCTTTCTTTTGAACACTTTAATAACATTTGAACAAATCAGAATTAAAAAAAAAAAGCATACAATATTCACCCAGTGAGGTACATAAAATGCCAACGCCCATTTGTCAGAGATTTGGGAGGGAGCTTGAGGTGAAATTGGTATGTATTGTGATTCTTTCAGCAGGCAGTTTGCACAATGGTGCTATCCTTATAAAAAAACTGAAACTTACAATGGTAAAGAGAGGCTTTATCACATGTAACAGAACTGTCTAAGGAAGAAAAGCACTTTGCTTCCAAATATGCCAGCACGAGCAATATCAACATTTCAGTGCACACACTTTTGTGCTTTAGACATTATCTCAATGTTTCCTCTGAGATCCCATGGATTCCTTTTTGCCCCTTGTGATTACAGAATGGTAACCTAGTTTAGATCTGTCCTTACTCTTACACACACACACACATATACACACACACACATATACACACACACACAATGCTTCATTGCTCATGGAAATTGAGATATTTTCTTACTAGAGGTTTACCATCAATAGGATCTTGAGCACAGACTACTTTTCAATGGTTTACATTATTCTAACAAGTATGAACTTGCCTAAACGTACTTGCTGGATGAGATGTCGATACCCATCACTCTACGGAAATCACCAGTCACCACATGGCTGCCAGGTTTTTTTGTTTTTGTTTTTTTGTGGTACGCGGGCCTCTCACTGCTATGGCCTCTCCCGTTGCGGAGCACAGGGTCCCGACGCGCAGGCTCAGTGGCCATGGCTCACGGGCCCAGCCGCTCCGCGGCATGTGGGATCCTCCCGGACCAGGGCACGAACCTGTGTCCCCTGCATCGGCAGGCAGACTCTCAACCACTGTGCCACCAGGGAAGCCCACGGCTGCCAGTTTTAACAGCCTCTTCACGGTCCTCACCTTCATCAACCTCCACATAGCCCCTGACACCGCTGACAACTACCTCTTTCTTGAACGCCCCTTGATTTCTGTCTTGGGCGACACCACTCAGAGAGTCCTATTCCAGCAGAAGCCAAGAGAATACAGATGGCACTGGGTCTGGAGGGTCCTGAACCTGAAATTGTCCAGGTGGAAATAAGAGACATATCCTTTTGTGCAGATTGCATCCTTGAGCCTGTGCCAGCAAGCAGGTCATGATGGAGTCCTTCCCCAGAGAAGAGTGACTCAGAAAGAGAGAGAAGGGTTAATATTCTCATCTTCAGGAATGAAAGCAGAGGGCAGAGATCAAAGGGAATTCCAGTTACTGTCCCAGCAAGAGAGTCAGGAACACAGACTGGGAATCAAAACCATAGGAATTTTTTAAGATTCTCTAAATCTCATGGGTTTGTGAATTTTATTATTCCCGTTATATTAAGTGGTGGTGATTAGGAGTAAAATTTATTTCAAAAATAAATACACAAGGGCTTCCCTGGTGGCGCAGTGGTTGAGAGTCCGCCTGCCGATGCAGGGGACACGGGTTCGTGCCCCGGTCCGGGAAGATCCCACATGCCGCGGAGCGGCTGGGCCCGTGAGCCATGGCCGCTGAGCCTGCGTGTCCGGAGCCTGTGCTCTGCAACGGGAGAGGCCACAACAGTGAGAGGCCTGTGTACCGCAATAAATAAATAAACAGACAAGTAAATAAGAGGAGCTGGTAGGTTGTCTTCAGGGATCTGAAGAGGAATTAGAAGGAGCCAGGGGGAACCACATCCCTCCAGGGTAGAGAACCTCAGGGGAGTCAAAACTGGCCATGCCAGCACCCGGGAGGAGAGGAAGAAGGTCGTGTGCCCAAGACCTACTGCGAGGAGCACAGGAGAAAATAACAAACACATCCAGCCTGGCAGGTGTGTGCGGAGCTTCTCCGTCTCCTCCACCAGTTCCTTTTCCTTTACCTTCCACTAAACACTTAAGATTCTTAAATCCATAACCCCAGCCACGCCCTCTCTCCTGCTCCAGACCCACATACCACGTACACTGCCACACCCCCCGCTGAGCATATGCAAAATGAACCATCACCCTCTCCATTCCCAGCCTGTATCTGTCTCTTCTCCAGTATCCTTGATCTCGGTGGAAGACATTACAAATCTCCCAAGCACCAAGGCTACCAATCTCAAACTGTCCTCCCCTTCTCCATAAGCCATCAGCCATCAAGGCCCATCGGTTAGATACCAGGTGCCCCATTCTCTTGTTTCTCACAGTCGCTGTCCTATCTCGGGTCCTATAGTCTCTCATTATACTGCTGCAATTGTCCCCTAACTGCAGTAGTTCGACCTGCAATGTGTGGTAGGTGTGACTTTTACAGTGAATCCTCACGACTCAGGCGAAATTATTTCCATACTGAACTGTATACAGCTCGTGAGCCTTTATTTTTACTGATGGTGAGAAGCGTTGAACTTGTCACTTTAATAAACGTATGCCATCATCTCTGACCTAAAGCTCTTCCAAATCCCCCACTTCTATTCCCTAGGATCCCTTCCCAAAACAAACTTCCCACATCCGAGCCCTCATCTTAGGCCCTGCCTTCTGGGGGAGCGCAGGCTACACCTTCCAGTCCTACGGTCTAAAAAGCTTCAAGGCTACATTTCCCCTCCTTTGCACCTAGTGTGCTGCGTGTGTTCTAGGCTCTACCAAGCATCACATAGACTCTAAGGGCCTAAGGGGCCATGCGGGTGGTAGTGACACAAGGAGGTGGACCAGTGTGGCTGCCGAGGCTCTGTTCTTCTGCGGCAGCTGTGGCTGAGGTTCCAGTGTCCCTCCTCAGCTCACAGGTGCCAAGCAGTGGGCAGGGGCTCCAGTGGGGTCTCTGCAAGACCCATCACCTGGTTAGAGCTTCTCCAGGCTATGCTGCTCCTGGCTGGATACCTTCCATTCTCAGTTCTCTGGTCTTCCTGGAAATTCCAGAAGCTACTGTTGTAACAAGTTCGTTTCTATTAAAATTAGCCTCTATGATTCTGTTTTCTGAGATTAGAAATCCGGATCCAATGCAGTTATTCAAAGTCTTATCCAATGATATTGGGTTTTGTTACTATATAAGGGAGAAGCCATCCCTTTACACTTAGTATTGAGCAAAAATATCATGTACCAAAAGAAATTTTTACAGTAGGAGATTTTGTTTATAGCGCTTATATTTCTACCTATGAGGGTTCATTTAGACAGCATGAATCAATGCCTTGCTATGAATCATAAAGGCAAGAGTTTTACAGACCTTGAATACGTAAAGTCCTGTTAATACTTCATGTATTTTAATAATAATAGCTACATTTTTAGTGCCTATCATGTATCAGTTATTGATCTTTTCTCAGTATGATATCTGATTAATCCTTACAACCACAGAAACTGAAGGTCAAATCACACACATTGTAACTGATTGACGCAGTGTTTTAACTCAAGTTTTTCTGACCCCAGGCCCACGCTCTCTCCCCTATGCTATGTTCCTCCCTGACCAAAGGCCCTGCTATAATCTGAGCTACACACTTCTCCTCAGGGCTCTGGCCCTCTGGCCTCCACTTCACGTCACACTATCAGCTGAGCTCCCAGGGGAAGTTCTGGGCTCAGGAAACACACGTGCTAAGTCCTCAGAGACAGACGCATGGTCTGCCTAGTTGAAGTAAATCAGCAAAATATTCCCCTCAGCTCACAGCTGCTGTATTGATCAGA
This sequence comes from Neophocaena asiaeorientalis asiaeorientalis, assembly GCF_003031525.2. Lineage (NCBI taxonomy): Eukaryota > Metazoa > Chordata > Mammalia > Artiodactyla > Phocoenidae > Neophocaena > Neophocaena asiaeorientalis. Next base: position 2,392,739 of record NW_020172867.1, read on the forward strand.
ATTAGGTTCTGCTGTAACAGAATCAGCCAAAATAACTACAGCTTAAGTTAGTTGATCTCTTTCCAAAACTATAGAGGTTGGTTAGTCCAGGGCTGGAAAAGGCCTTCACACTCAGGAACCCAGGCTTCTCCTATCTTCCTTCTCCACTGCAGGTGGCTTCCATTCCCAAGGCGACTGCATGGCCCAAAAGGCTGATGGAGTTAAGCTGCACATCTACACTCTGCCAACAGGAAGAAAAGCACGCAGTCCCTTTCCTTTAAGGACATCTCCTGTATGTTGCACTCACCACTTTCCTCTAATATCCACCAGCCAGAGCTCAGCTAAGACGAGTTCCATAGCTGGAAGGAAAGCTGGGAAGTACAGTCTTCGGATGGGGGCGGATCCTTGTGCCAAGCCAAAAGGGAGGAACAGGTATCAAACTCTGCAAACTCTGCAAGCAGAGTCTTTGATATAATGGTCTACTTTGCTTTGATAAACAATTTTTGCTTTTTTTTTAATTTAATTTTATTTTTTTAATACAGCACGTTATTAGTTATCCATTTTATACATATTAGTGTATATACGCCAATCCCAATCTCCCAATTCATCACACCACCACCACCCCCTGCCACTTTTCCCCCTTGGTGTCCATACGTTTGTTCTCTACATCTGTGTCTCTCTTTCTGACCTGCAAACCGGTTCATCTGTACCATTTTTCTGGATTCCACATATATGTGTTAATATATGATATTTGTTTTTCTCGTTCTGACTTACTTCACTCGGTATGACAGTCTAGGTTCATCCCCGTCTCTACAAATGACCCAATTTCGTTCCCTTTTATGGCTGAGTAATATTCCATTAGTATATATGTGCCACATCTTCTTTATCCATTCGTCTGTCGATGGGCATTTAGGTTGCTTCCATGGCTTGTTTTGTGGAGGAAATAAGAAATGTGTTTGTTTCTAAGAAAAAAGGTCAAAGCTTGAAGAAGTGGGGATATGAAGGCTTATTAATATTAGGTCAGAAGATAAAAATCTGGCAGCTCCTCTGTCACCAACTCAACTTTCCCAACTACCTACTCATTACATTTTCAGCTTTTTAGGATATCCTCTCTTTAATATGACTCCAGCCTCTGTGCAGGACTTGCATTGAAGGTTCCCGCCAAATCTTAGACACAGCCTTCCTGCTGAGAGCATGGGACAAGCAGGGTGCTTATCTCAGTGACAGAGCCAAGCACAGGGCAGAGATAACAAACACGTCATAGGACCTCAGAGCCATTATTTCATCTCCATGAAACGATTTCCCCTGGCCTTTCCCTTCCTTTTTCTCCATTTTTTGTACAAGTCATTTCATCCTTTACGAGCTAGCTCATTCATTCATTTATTCGTTCAATAAACAGAAGCATTTTCTAGGGACTCCCTTAGGGAAGTTCACCATCCACTGGATGGGATAAACCCCTGAACAAATCATTGTGGAATCATGTGGTAAGTGCTATCTAGAGGAATAAAAAAGTTCTGTAGGGACCTAGAGGATCTCCAGGAGATATCTTGTGAGAGGTGGCATATGAGGTGGTCTCTAACTCATCTCTGAAGCATCCCCACCCCTGTATCCCCAGCACGGTGCCACAAACACAACACCATTTTCTGAATAAAAAATGTCACTATCCTCAGACACTTGGTTCTCATCATCTTTATGATGAGAATGTGACTGTTCTATTGTTCTACAGAAGTGCCCAGCAAGAAATGCAGCAACCCTCTCCGGAGATTTCAGACAGATGAACGGTAAGTTATTACCCCCGACCCCAACACACACACACACAGGCGCGCACACACAGGCGCACACACACAGGCACACAGGCACAGGCACACACACACACACAGGCGCGCACACACAGGCGCACACACACAGGCACACAGGCACGCACACACACAGGCACGCACACACAGGCGCACACACAGGCGCACACACACAGGCGCACACACACACAGGCGCACAGACACAGGCACACACACACAGGTGTGCACACACACACACAGGTGCACACACACAGGCACACACACACAGGCACACACACAGGCGCACACACAGGCGCACACACACAGGCACACACACACATACACACACAGGCACACACACACAGACACAGACACACACACACAGGCACACACACACACAGGCACACACATGCACACATGCACACAGGCACACACACAGGTGCACACAGGCACACACATACACACACACGTATACACACAGAGATGCACACACAGAGACACACACAGGCACACACATACACACAGACACACAGGCACACACATACACACACAGGCACACACACACAGACACAGGCACACACAGGCGCACACACACACAGGCACAGACACACAGACACAGACACACACACACGCACAGACAAACACACGTATACACACAGAGATGCACACACACACACAGACACACACAGACATACACACAAAGGCACACACACAGGCACACACACACAAGCACACACACACAGACACACACACAGAGACACACAGGCACACACATACACACACACGTATACACAGAGATGCACAGAGACACACAGGCACACACACAGACACACACACACACAGACACACACACACAGACACACACGTATACACATAGAGATGCACACACAGACACACAGACATACACACACAGAGATGCACACACAGAGACACAGAGACACACACAGACACACACACAGGCATACACACACAGGCACACACAGACACACACACACAGACACACACGTATACACATAGAGATGCACACACAGACACACAGACATACACACACAGAGATGCACACACAGAGACACAGAGACACACACAGACACACACACAGGCATACACACACAGGCACACACAGACACACACACACAGACACACACGTATACACATAGAGATGCACAGAGACACACACACACAGACACACAGACACACACAGACACAGACACACACAACACACACACAGACACACACACGTATACACATAGAGATGCACAGAGACACACACACACAGACACACAGACACACACACAGACACACACACACACATGTATACACATAGAGATGCACACACACACACAGACATACACACACAGAGATGCACACACAGAGACACAGAGACACACACAGGCACACACAGACACACACACATAGACACACACATACACACAGATGCACACACACAGACACACACACAGAGACACACATAGACACACACACACGCACACACAGATGCACACACACAAAGACAGACATACACACAGATGCACAAAGACACACACACACAGATGCGCACACACAGACGTGCACACACACACACACATACACACACACACACGTTTCTTTATTCTATTTAAAGATTCTGTAAAATCATGTGCTATTGTGCTTGATTATCCTTCTAGTAAATAAGAACATCCGTCTACAATGAACTTTGTCTCTCCTACTGTAACTCTAATTCATTCCTGATTTTAAAACCTACTAAAATACAAAAACAAAAAGTATTATAAAGACTTGTTTGTGGGTGGCTGTAGGTACTTGATATAGGTTACTTTCTTTCCGTTCCTTAGTTAAGATCACAATCTGGTCAAAAAAACAACTGGGTTGGAAATGAATAAAATTTCGCAGAAAGGATTTTTGCCCATTTTTCAAAATTTGGGGGGTGGGGGAAGGGCAGGATGTTTCTACTTGATTTTAATTAATTTTAGCCAATTGTGTTTGCTCTAGTTTTCTTATAGTAATGATTAGTTGAAAAAGTAGATGTCTAACAGAAGGGATTGATTAAAGAAAGTATAACGTTACAAAATAGTATGTATAATACATACAAAAGTTACAACATAAACTGATTACTGTAAATTGAATTTTCTAGTATTTAGCAAAATATCTTATTGCATGGAAAAAAACCAGGTAAAATAACCTAAGAGTAAATTAGAAACTGTTTTTAAATCCTAGAACCTTTTCTTTTGTTTTACTATTTTAGGGATTTTTTTCTTTAATACAAAAATAATGTATACTTATTTCTATAATTACAAGAGGATAAAAAATGTAAAGATAACCCATAATTACATATATCAGAAATAACCACTGTTAACAAATTGGTATAGATCATTTTTTCATGTATCTATGTGCAAAAATGAAATGATTTCAAACATATTGTTTTAGTACCCTCCAAAAACTACTTTCCCACTTCTCCCTCCAAAAAAGACACTAACGTGGTGACATAATTAATGTTAATAGCTTATCCTCAGAAAGAGCTTGAAGAAGGGCTAGAGGGAGGTGTGAACTCCTGGACCCCTGTGACAGATCAAGGCTTCATCCCACAGTTGGAGTTCAGTACTGTGCTGCATGGAACATGCTAGAAACAAAGGCTCAGTCCCTCTGAGCCTTCATTTCCTTGCCCACCACATGAGGATAACGATGTTTGTATCTCACAACTACTCTAACAAATGGGGTCAGCTTTTAAATGAGCTCTGAGCTTTGGAAAAATAGCGGCATAGTATTTTATTATGTTGCTGCCTGCTCGTTATTGGTATTATTGTTATTAAATTCCTGGGTTTGAATTTAAGCACTCTTTTTTAGAATATCTCTGCTGACTAGCCCTATGGCACCCTAATCACTCCTGGACTCTGCCGTTGTTGTTTTAAAATTTGTCAATTCTAACTTACTTGAATAAGCATTCTTAAGCCTTTTCCATAGAATTTTTTGGTAAATTCCCATGCGGACAGCGTGGTAGGGGTTGGGTTTTACCTTGTATTGGTATTTCCTGCACCATCTCTCTGTTACCCCCCAAGCCCACATCACAGTGATAGTTACAATGTCCAAGTCCATGGTGGCTTCTCCATGTAGGGGAGACACTGTCATCCCACAAGCTTCCCTTTGTAGAGGAATGGGAGGTGCGGGCCACTGAGATTCTCGTGGGAGGTTGTCCAGATGGGAATTGTCAAGGCTGGGAAGTGAATTATGCTGCCAGGAAAGATTGCTGAAGCCAGTAAGCCCTTGCTGAAGGTTGCCTGAGGCCATTTCATCAGTAACCCCTGCTGCAACACAAGGACTGAGAAATGGCCAAAAAATTAACACAACCCCACCCTCTCCTTGGCCTCCACCTCAGCCTTTATAATGTTGAGTCCTCAGAGCCCACAAACAAGGGAACCTTTATTGAAAACATGGCTACGCCCTTGTTCATTTAAGTCTCACTGTCTTTACCAAGTACCGAGGAATCTACTCATGGACACACAGGACAATCTCCCAAAACACAGGTGCTGGTCTCCTAAGGACATATAGGATTTTTCTAAACTAAGTAAGATTTTTTTCCTCCTGTACCTCTGTATGTGTTTCTTTTCCTTCTAATTCTGATTTTAATTCTTCTTCAAAACCTTACTTTTCTCATTCTCCATGAATTCCTCTTTCATGAAATGAACAGAAGACACTTTTACTAAGAAAAAAGTCCATGAACCATGAGTAGCCTCACATGAATTCACAAGCAGGCACTGAGATGATGGGAGTCTTTCACAGACACTTGGTGATTTTCTGTCCCATGGGACAGACAGCCTGACCCTCTGGCCCCCACCTGCACACTCACAACTATTCAGGACCAGCCAGGGAGCCAAGCTTTGACAATAACAGGCGAGAAAACAGGTGTCTTCCGCAGAGCCTGGTGCTTCCCAGATGGAAGAAGCGATTAAGGAGAACAGGAAGTGTTCTCTGCAAAGCTGGGGACAGACTGAGAACTGTGCTGCTCTGCTGAAAGTGCCAAGGTCATTAGTAAATGGTTGGAAACTATTGTTCATAAAAGGAACTTGTACAAACGTGAAACTCTCTCAACAGCCCTGTTTAAATTTACCTCAAAACAAAGGGTTGTCAATGAAGAGTTGGACTGCTTCCCCGCCCTGGGTTTAACCACACGCAGACACCTCGTAAATCTCCCAGCTCTTATTCTGGGTGCTCCCCGAGTGACAGCGACATCTCCTCCCTGCCCTTCCCTTAGTGCGCCGTGAGCCCCCAGAGACCTCACTTCCAAATACACAAAGGCTGAAAAGCATCCCCACCTTGGAAACTAGTCCCTAATTCTCCACTATGGAAATTTAGGAACAATGATAAAAACTAAGTTACTAAATTTATTTCCCTCTAGGTTCTGTGAGGGTCCAACACATTTTAAAACAGCATTTTCCAGTCACCTTCCTGCTTCGCCCTTTCCAGGGTGGAACCTTCAGCGCACTGACCTCATCATCTCCCACTGGCAGGAAAGCAGCCGGATTCCCTGGGGCACAGCAGGGCCCAGTGAGGAAGCTACACAAGGTACTGCCCGTGTAAAGCCTGGTCTGGTCTGGATTACTCACACTCTCTCTCTAATAGGCCGTATGTTACAGGAAACTGGTCCCAGAGCCTGGGTCTCAGGGCGACTCCCACCCCCCAATACCTGGGTCATGGGTAAGGCTCCCAGGGGCAGGAAGCAGAGGGAGGCTGGAGTTTGTGCTTTCAAAAGATCAAAGAGACAATGAGGGCCCAAAGATGGCAAAGTGGCTCTGATACCAAAATTCATGACTGTATGTGTCATCCGACATTTACAGTCTCCACATACTGGGAAGATTGAAGTGTGCTCCCACTTACAGGCTGGAGAGATACTAGCTCCAAGGTTCCCAAACCCAGCTGCCCAACAGAACACACCAGGGTGCTTTTTTTTACTGAAACATACATTCCTAGGTCCTCAGAATGACTAAGTCAGAATTTCCAGAAGTGGGGCCTGGAAACTGAAATTTTCAGGCTCTGGAGGGGCCTAGTTGCAGAGTCAGGTCTCAGAATGGCTGCGTGAGATGGCTTTCTGTGCCCCCTTCCCCAAGCCTAGAGACCTGGACATGTCACTGAGTTATCCTGGAATTCGTGGCCTGCCCACACGATCCCAGATACACCACTAAAATGCACTTCCTTGGGAAGAAACAAGAGAAAGAAAATGAAAGACAGAAACACAAATTCATTCCTAGCATAAACAAAAACACTGCAGCCCGGTCCTCCACTTCTGCCCAAGATGACTCTTCCCCAGCTCACAGGGCACAACTTTGAGAAGGGAGAGAGAGAAAGACAGTTGCAAGGCTGATGCTTGAAGCCTGAAGTGGGTTCCTCTCTGTAGACCTGTGCCACAGTCATGCACCCACTTTGTATGAGCCACTGTCTGCATGGGTATCCCACATAACTCTTCAGCTACTTAACTCTTGAGTAATTCCTCAAGAAACAGCACTGCCTTCGCACCTCCTGCAATGCATGGAGAATCTACACGCCCATGCCTATACACACATGCAGAGCTCAGCACAAGGGGCTACCCTTCTCGGGAGAACAAACTCTCCTGGTGGGACTGCCTCTGCCTTTAACCCAAACCCAAGTGGTTCTCCTGCCACAGCACTAGACCTCAACCCCAATTCTGTACCGTTCGTGATACAAAGGGCAGCCTCGATTCATGCTTTAGAGAGGGCCATACAGTTTATGACCAAAGGAAGAATAGAAATGATACCATTTTCAAACTGAACTGGATCCCTTCTTCTACCCTCTAGCTCAAGTTCATTTCTCAGGCCCTCCTCCAAAAAGATCATCAAAAAACAAATGCTGTAAACATCAAAAGGTTCTAGAAGAGAAGGTACAGAAGTCCATTCCCCTCTCCTCCAGGAGCGTACCCTGACCCAACACACACATACTAAAGGTAAACGTGCAAAAGATATAACCAAAATAACCAAAAGTTTTTTTATGCGCCATCCCTCAAAGAAGAAATAGAGACAGTGAAAATATTTACATTATCCAACTTGGACAATACAAATCCATCTCCATCTACAAAACTGATTTTAACCAAAGAAAAACTGTAATAATAGTCATTGCCACACCTCAGACGGTTCCATTGTTTTGTTCTGTGATAGCCACTTGAAAAACAAATTATTTTATAGGCACATGGCTCATTATGTATTACAAATTAAATCTTCATTTATCTATACGCTGCAAACAGTACCTATCCATCGCCATCACTTAAAAACCCATTGCCCTTCTTTCTAGCCTTGTTAATTTCCAGATGCTAATTAAATTTAAACTCATAAAAGTATCTGTTTAGCATGCATGACAAGATCCTCCTTCAATATCCATTACCCACTGTATATTCTAGCATGTTTACCCACAGTTTTCTATTTGCTTTGTCATCTATATGCCTCAATTTCAAGGGACAGACTGGAGATTTAACCTGGAATTCAATCTCTCTCTTATTTCAATTCTACCCAAGTTGTACCCTCTGCTTGATGGCTTCATAAGCAACTTTCTTTCAAAATTGCTAAGAAGAATGACTTCCACATAATAGCACTTAAATAGGGAATAGAAGGATGATAAAGAAATCCTGGAGGAAAGCTATATTTCAGCCCCTTTTCACCAGGACATTACACAAAAAGAGAAGACTTGCAGTCTCTGGAGACCCACAGTCACTTATTGCCCTAATAAGGCTGACAGTCTAAAAGCCACACAGATAATACATGGTGTTGTTCACGATCAGCACCTAACATAAAACATGCTACCACCCACAGGAGTGTCCTGAAGGCCTGGGAGAGGATTCAGAGTATCACCCAGCAGAAATGATATTCACATTCTCTCTTCTCACTAACACAAGTCCTCAAAGCAGGGAAACAGCAGAAAAGAGAGAAGAGCTCTGCCTCAAGGCAGCTGTGTTCTGCTCAGAGGTGTCTCTGCTCTGACCTACCTTTCTCAGCTGGAAGGATGTTCTCTCAAGGACTTACACTGGTCCTTCAGATGTGTCTGGCCCATGTGAGGACGTCCACGCCTCCATGCCCATGTCAAAAGAGAAAGGGAATATGTCACCACAGGCCCAAACAATTACCCTTTGCATCAGGGTATAAGTGAAGGCTCCACAAAGATAAAGACAGTCTGTACTACCACCTCACCTTCATTTAGCCCAAGAAAAGGTAATATAAACACTTGGAGTCACAATTCCACACAACAGAGCCTTCCTTATCCCCTCCAGCCTTTATCACAAAGCTTGACAAACTTTTCTATAAAAAGCCAGATAGTAAATATTTTAGGCTTTGAGGGCAACATAAAATCTCTGTTGTATATTCTTTTTCTTCTTCTTTTCCCAACTTTTAAAAATGTAAAATCCACTCTTAGCTGGTGGTCCATACAAAAACAGACCACAGGCCAGATGTGGCTTATGATCCATAATTTGACAACCTCTATCTTATTATAAAATATGAAGTAAAAAATGTATGAGTTCTTCAATTCATGTAAAATACAAACTCCTTTTAAAGAAAAAAGAATCCTCATTGTCTTTTTTTTAATATAAATTTATTTTATTTCTTTATTTTTGGCTGCATTTGGTCTTTGTTGCTGTGTGTGGGCTGTCTCTAGTTGTGGTGAGTGGAGGCTACTCTTCGTTGTGGTGCACAGGCTTCTCATTGCAGTGGCTTCTCTTGTTGCAGAGCACAGGCTCTAGGTGCACGGGCTTCAGTAGCTGTGGCATGTGGGCTCGGTAGTTGTGGCTTGCAGGCTCTAGAGCGCAGGCTCAGGAGTTGTGGTACACGGACTTAGGTGCTCCGTGGCAGGGGGGATCTTCCCGGACCAGGGATCGAACCCTGTCCCCCGCATTGGCAGGCAGATTCTTAACCACTGCACTACCAGGGAAGCCCCTCATTGTCTTTTAAGTGTACATCCACAGACCCCTGGGTACCACAAATCCCAAACTGAGGACCGCATTAAAATTAAATCTGTGACTCTGAGGAGTCCCATATCACCAACGCAAATGAATACACAAAATAAATTATCAGTACTATTATAAGGTGGTAGTGGTCAGAGGATCCAAAATAGCCTTATATTAATGTTTTTAGATTGCCTTTGAAATGAAAATCAACCTTTAAAAGTTATTATCTAAAATACAGCTGTGCACTCCCAGAGGTCTACAGTCAGTACCACACATTGAACATGTAACACATTTCTATCATTGGCAAAACTCTGGTTAACATGACAATGATCTCACTGAACAAAATGTGTGGCAAAGCAGTATTTGCCCCATCTTGCCCTTCCCCCACCTCACACTTCTAACCTGTTTGAATTGACTGCCATCCTTAGGGGTATGAAGAAGTGAGGTGGTATTAGTTAGCATGTTGAGGTCAGAGGACCAATACACTAAATTCTCAACTTCTAAGTTCAAAAAGCCTTATTACAGGTAAAACACTGATGATGGCTAGGAGTCAATGAGTTCTAGCTGAGTCAAGTTTTTCCACTTTCTGCTCCAGCCCTTCATTCCAGACTGAAGAAAAAACAAAAACAAACAAACAAAAAAAAACCCTTTGGGGCTTCCCTGGTGGCGCAGTGGTTGGGATTCCGCCTGCCGATGCAGGGGACACAGGTTCGTGCCCTGGTCCGGGAAGATCTCACATGCTGCAGAGCGGCTGGGCCCGTTAGCCGCGGCCGCTGAGCCTGTGCATCTGGAGCCTGTGCTCCGCAACCGGAGAGGCCACAACAGTGAGAGGCCCGCATACAGAAAAAAAAAAAAAAAAAAACCCTTTGAGTTGAGTTAAATTAAGGAAGCAAAGTTTGGAAAGGGGGTTATAGAAAGTTAGACATAAGTATCAGAGGGGATCAGAGGGAGTTATGGAATCTAACTTAAGTTTGAAGATCCCAGGATAGCTGATTTGTGCTTTGATTCCTGTTCAGAATTTTGAAAGGTAGCTGTATCATGGATGTGTCCTTTCCATAAGTGCATTGGGTGGAGGCAATAGAAATAGACCCAGGGATAACGCAGATATTGGAATTAGCCAACAAGGACTTTAAAACAACTACTTCAATCTGAATAGACATTTTACCAAAGAAGACATAGATGGCCAATAGGCACATGAAAAAAATGCTCAACACTGTTAATCATCAGAGAAATGCAAGTTAAAACCACAAGGAAATATCACCTCACACCTGTCAGAATGACTATTATAAAAAAGAACACAAATAATAAACGTTGGAGAGGATGTGGAGAAAAGGGACCCTTCATACACTGTTGGTGGGAATGTAAATTGGAGCAGCCACTGTGGAAAACAGTATGGAGGTGCCTCAGAAAACTAAAAATAGAACTATCATATGACCCAGCAATTCCACTTCTGGGTATATTTCTGAAAAAAATAAAAACACTAATTCGAAAAGATATATGCACCCCAATGTTCATAGTGACATTATTTACAATTGCCAATGGAAGCAACCTAAATGTCCACCAACAAATGAATGGATAAAGAAGATGTGGTACATATATATAT
>NW_020172867.1:2404087-2440698 GCF_003031525.2 Neophocaena asiaeorientalis asiaeorientalis
TATATATATATATATAATGGAATACTACTCAGCCATAAAAAAGAATGAAATTTTGCCATTTGCGACAACATGGATGGACCTAGAGGGTAATTATGCTACGTGAAATAACTCAGATATCACTTAAATGTGGAATCTAAAAAGTAAAACTAGTGAATATAACAAAAAGACTCACAGATATAGAGAACAAACTAGTGGTTACCAGTGGGGAGATGGAAGGTGAAAGGGGCAAGACAGGGTTAAGGGATTAAGAGGTACAAACTTTTATGTATAAATTAAATAAGGTACAAGGATATATTGTACAACACAGGTAATATAGTCAATATTTTATAAATAACTATAAATGGAGTATAACCTTTAAAAATTGTGAATCACTATGTTTTACACCTGAAACATATATGTATTGTACTATATACCTCAATAAAAACCAAACCAAAAAATAAATAAAATAAAACCACTACTTCAAATATGTTCAAGAATTTAAAGGTGAAGATGGACATAACAAGTGAACCAGTGGATGATCTCAGGAGATAAATAGGTACTATTGAATAAAACGATGGAAAATCGAAAACTGGAAAATACAATATTTGAAATGAATAATTCACTGGGTGAATTTTTCAGCATATTGGTCACTATAGAAGAAAAGGTCAATGAACTTAAAGATGCAGCAATAGACACTACAGACTGAAGCACAGAGAAACAGAAAGCTGAAAAATATCAACAGAGCCTCAGTGACAATATCAAGTAGTCCAACATACTTGTTATTAGAGTCATGAAAAGAGAGGAAAGAGAATGGGGTAATATAATGAAATATATTTGAGTGATGCAGTGAAATAATATAATGAAGATATAATTCTCCAAACTTGATAAAAACAATATATCAACCCACAGATCCAGTAAGTTCTACAGACTCCAAGCAGAATAAAAACAAAGAAAACAACACCTATTCACATCCCAGCAAAGAGCTGAAAACCAAAGTGAAAGACAAAATATTTTAAGAAGCTAGAGAAAAGAAGATACATTACATATAAGAGAAAAACAATAAAGATTACTACTGACTTATCATCAGAAAAGGTGGACTATAGAAGACAATGGAATGACATTTCTAAAGTGCTCAAAGTAAAAACTGTCAACCTAGAATTCTATATCCTGCAAAAATATTTTTCCAAAATGAAGGAAAAAAATCAAGATATCTGCAAATTTGGGAGAATTGGTCCCCAGAAGATACGTGCTGCATTTAGAAATATTAAAATGACATTCTTGAGGATGAAAGGAATTACACCAGATAAAAATTTGGTTATATGTAAACAAATGAAAAGTTTCACAAATAAAAAACACAGGGGTAAGTATACAAGGAGCATTTTTTTTCTTGTTTCTTAATTTCCTTAAAAGATAATTAACTAGTCAGGACTTCCCTAGTGGCGCAGTGGTTAAGAATCCGCCTGCCAATGCAGGGGACACGGGTTCAAGCCCTGGTCCAGGAAGATCCCACATGCCACGGAGCAACTAAGCCCGTGCGCCACAGCTACTGAGCCTGCGCTCTAGAGCCCGCGAGCCACAACTACTTAGCCTGCGTGCCACAACTACTGAAGCCCACGTGCCTAGAGCCCATGCTCTGCAACAAGAGAAGCCACCGCAATGAGAAGCTCAAGCACCACAACAAAGAGTAGCCCTCGCTCGCCACAACTAGAGAAAGCCCGTGTGCAAAAATGAAGACCAAACGCAGCCAAAAATAAAATAAATTTTAAAAAGAAAGATAATTAACTAGTCCATCAACAGATGAATGGTTAAAGAAAATGTGTTATATATATACGATGGAATACTATTTAGCTTTAAAAGGAAATGAAATTCTCATACATACTACAACATGGATGAATCTTGAAAACATTATGCTAAGTGAGATAAGCCAGACCCAGAAGGACAAATGTTGTATGATTCCTCTTATATGAGATACTTAGGCAAATCCATACAGAAAGAAAAACTAGAAGTTACCAGGGGCTGTAGGAAGGAGGGTATAGGGAGTTATTGCTTAATAGCCACAGAGTTTCTGTTTGGGATAACAAAAATTTTGGAAATAGATAGTGCTGATGGTTGCACAACCTTTTGAATGTAATTAATGTCACTGAAATGTACATTTAAAAACAGTTAAGTTCCTTGGTGGCCTAATGGTTAGGATTCTGGGCTTTCACTGCCATGGCCTGGGTTCAACCCCTGGTCAGGGAACTAACTTTTTTTGCAAGCCATGTGGCAAAAAAAAAAAAAAAAAGTTAAAATGGCAAATTTTGTTATATATGTTTTACCACAATTTTTTAAAGTAATCATGTAATATACCAAAAACTAATGAACCATGTACTTTATGTGGGTGAATTTTATGGTATGTGAATTTATATCTCAATTAAGCTGCTTTTTTAAAAACACAATTAATTGTATAAAACAAAGATAACAATGTATTGTGGTGTTTATAACAGGTGTAGAAGTAAAATGTAATACAACAAAAACACGAATGATGGGAGGGAGATAAATGGAAGCTTACTACTGTAGGAGTCTTACATTTATGTAAAGTAGAATAATATTAATTGAAGGCAGACTGTGATAATTTAAGGAGGTATATCGTAATCCTTGGTGCAATCAGTAACGTACATACATACATATATACGTAAGGCATAGCTGACAACAACAAAAACAAAGAAGTAAACAAAAGTGATGGAAAAATCCATTTCCAAAACAACTCAGGTTCATGGTAGTTAAACTTTGTTCCCTAAGGTAATTTTCTCCTGAATCACCTCCTTCAATTGTTCAGGAAACACTGCAGTGCCATCTGTGAAGGCAGAGCTTCCCAGCCAGAGCTCATCGGTATGCCACAAATGGGTTATAGATATTCTACAAGATATTAATCCCCTCAGCCTTGGAGGTGACAAGAGGGTATGTGGGGTGACCCATGCCCACAGGCAGGTCACCTCTATCCTCAGATAGCCTCATCTGATGCTCCCTAGAAAGTGGCCAGAGTTGAGCAGAATCCAATGGCATGCTACACGGTCCCTGCAGGCAGCAGTCTCAATGAGCACCATATAGGCCTCATCACCTGATAAGATGTGCTGAGTACAACAAAGGAAGTGCTCTACCCCCGCCATCTACAGAGCACACATTCACTGCAAAGCACACCTCTGTCACAGTGAACATGGGGCTTGTGCAGCTACTAGGGAATTTCTTGTTCCAGATGTCCAGGGACTGCAGCATGCAGCCCATGATGCAGCTGGGCAGTGAGGGTCACTGTCAGGGCTGGGAGATGGGGGTGGGGGGAGGCTCCTCAGAGACACACTTCAGGCAGTGGCCCCAAATCTCTGTCTTTGTATATATAACAAGCTATTTCTCCCCACTCGTGGCTTATGTGCCATTTTAGTAGTGTCCAAGTTACCAGCAAGTGACTGCTCAAACCATGCATGCAGTTGATATGCAAAAGTTCTATTGGATTAAAAGTCCATTACAATTATAAGATATTTTAATAATGCATTTGTCAACAAAAATAAAAGAAGAACTGTCAAATCTTGTAAACATAATTTAAGCTGTGTTAAAAAGGTTGTTTAAAATTTTTTTTAATGTTTTAGCACTTAATTGTGTAAGCAAATTTTTTGTCAAGTAACTCTCATAATTGAAGAGATCAGAATTTTTAAAGCCTTGGTTAGGAATTGCATGTAACCACTTCAAATATAAAATATGAAATTAAAAATGTTAATTTTAATCAAGCTTCTCATTTAAAGCAAATGAGAATTTATTTATTACATTTTTGGAAAGATTTTATTTGTAATACTTATATCAATACTAGTCTTACATTTGATATCTTCCCTAATACTTTTGATTTTTTTCATATGATAATTACAAAAATATATAATAGATTTTTTCACCAAGCCCTATGTAGACACAAATCTCCATAGTTTATCTCAATGTGTTGTACAAATAACATTTTCTGTGTTTGCCATGATGTGACAAAAGTTGGGAACCAGTGTAAACTGAGGCTGTCAAGTCTGAAACTACTATAGCCATTGGATTACTAATAGGAGAAGCTCTGGAGAAGGAATAAAGGACAAAGGTCACACACTGGAAGGCAGGTCAGAAGACAGAGAGAAATCTAGATCATGTGAAAATGTTTTGATAATGTTAATGTATTTCTAATCCGAAAGAAAGTTTCCATATCGACATGAATGCACTGTTAGAGCAGTCACACTGCAGGCAGCTTCCACACAACTGCAAGGGCACTTTGGGTTGGGTTTTTGTCCCTGGCAACCAAAAGAATACTAAATGATCCATTCCTGGTAGGAAGGGGATCTTGTAACCTAGAAAGTAGATATACTTGAAAGTTACACTCTTAGGGCTTCCTTGGTGGCGCAGCAGTTGAGAGTCCGCCTGCCGATGCAGGGGACATGGGTTCATGCCCCGGTCCAGGAGGATCCCACATGCTGCGGAGCGGCTGGGCCCGTGAGCCATGGCCACTGAGCCTGCACGTCCGGAGCCTGTGCCCCGCAACGGGAGAGGCCACAACAGTGAGAGGCCCGCATACCACAAAAAAAAGTTACACTCTCAGAGGGGCAGCTACTATTAGTAGGAAAAGTTTATTGCTTAAATCAGGGGTCAGGCAACTTTATACCAAAAGTGCCTGATCGTGAATATTTTAAGCTTTGTGGGCCACATGGCCTTTGTTGAAATAGTCAACTCTGCCCTTATAGCATGAAAGCGGCCATAGACAATACATAAAAGAATGAGCATGGCTATGTTCTAATAAAACTATGAACACTGAAATTTGAATTTTGTGTAATTTCCACGTCACTTAATATTATTCTTCATTTGATTGTTTTAACCATTTTTAAATGTAAAACCCATTCTTAACTCATTAGTGTAGAAAAACAGCAGTAAGCAGGATTTGCCCTACAGTTGGTAATTTGCCAACCCCTGGCTCAGATCCCCCTCGCTAGATGAGGTGATGGCCCTCTATCGCCCTCCCAGGGCTGGAAAAGTAAGAGGTGTCCCTGGCTCAAAGTGGAAGGGACTTTTTATTAGATTTCCTCCAAGGCTAACTGTGCTTGGATGAGAGAACAGCCCAATGGCAACAGTAAAGAAATGCTTGCCCATCTTCTGAACTTCAAGTGTGTTTGTGACTGGCTACAACAAGTAAGCTTATGCTCTTTCTAATAACAGACTCTTCCTGCCACACGCCTCCAGACACTGTAGGATTTAGAGGTAAGATTATAATTCTTTCTTAATCCTGAACATTCTTGTACAATGAGATCCATTCCAATCTCTCCACTCTGTGAAGACATTGCAGGGAAAGACCTTCTTGGCTAGTACACAGTAGAAATTCTCTGAAATGGTGGAATGGTCTTAAAGCAGAAGGGGAAAAAAGTCTCAGTGTAGGTATAGAAATGGGAATGGTACACTCTTTCCCTCCCTAGAATTAGACTATGGCTCCTGAAGAAGGAAAATTATTACCTAACACAGGCTCTTCTGAAGCAGTGAGGGGTCTTTGGGGGTTGGAGAACTTTGTTGATCAAAATTTAAAAAGGAATTGGGGAAGGAAAAAGGGCAAGCATATTTCCCAAACATCAAGTTGCCAGATTTAGAAAATAAAAATACACCCAGTTAAATTTGAATTTCAGATAAACAATACATCAGTTTTGTGTGTGACTACGTCCCAAATATTGCATTCTGTATTCTATCTGTCAACGCTTCAGGCTGTGGTGAGAGAAGGAACTGAGGGCTCCGGCACTGTCTGCAAAGAGGGAATTGGGACTTTAGGAAGCAATGGCTTCTGGGGACTCATTAATCATCCATTTTTAGTTCTGATCTCTTACACTACCAAGCAATTTTCTAACCTTCATTTGGAATAAATGTCTGTCATTTTGTAAAGGCAACATGTTACTATAAGACTTTTATGCCATGTGTATAAAAGCTTGTGGCCCCCAATACCTTAAAGAGCATAGAAGACTGTGGCCTTAAACTCCACTGATTCCCTCTGTCTCTGTCCTCCTCACCCTCCCCTCTCACTCCCTGCACATATGTGTCTATGGAAGTGGGGGTGTGGGGCTGTCTCTCTCTCTCTTTCTCTCTCTCTCTGTCTCTCTGTCTCTCTCTCTCTGCATTTTGGATACAATCTTAACTAGTTCCTGCTTAAATCACTCCTCAAAGACTTGAAGAATCTCAAAATTGGACTACTTAGATGGGTAAATTCCTTTTACGTCCCCACTGAGTTCCAAAGAACACTGATTCTTTCATTGACTGAAACAAGACTCGCACTTCTTCCAGCTCTGAACTAGCTAGTCCCAAACTATAAATGTTCAATCACTTCCCAGACAGCAAATGCACATTTTTCTTCCTTTGTGCCGTATATTTTGCATGGTTTGCATCATCATTTGCTAAATATACTTGGACACTCTTTTTACCTCTGTACCCATCTCTCAGAGCTTTGTGCGACTTCTCACCCTCTAGGAACAGCCCAGATAAATCACTGCATAGCAGTTTAGCAATTTAGCACACACAGAGGAGAAGAGTCCAATTTTCCAAATAGGGCCATTTGTTTAATTTATTTGGCTGCTAGGGAGTTGTGGGAATGGTGCTGATAAAACCATCAAAGCCCTTCAGGTTTTGTCTCTGATGGGAGAGTCCAAATATTCTCACCATTTCCATTTTGAAAAATGCATGTCTTCTATTCCTTCAACTGAGTGGTAGGTTAATGAGTCTCTATACCTTACACATAAATTATAAATATTGACATCTATTCATTTTTTAATTAAAAAAAATTTTAATGAAAAATCCACCTCCCATACACAAAGAAAGAAAGAAAATGTTTTAACTTTTATGCCAACTGGAAAAGGTCTCACTTCGCAGAAAGCAAGTCAGGTGGTCAAATTTATCATACATCCAAGAGACAGATCATTGCACTAGAAAATTGGAGATCTGAGTTCTAATCCCAGGTTTGCCCCATAGATAAGGCCATTAGTCAAAAGTTCCTCCAAGACAAGAATTGTGTTCTGTACACTGTTTCCCTTTAGTTAATTGTTAACAAATAAAGTATAATTATATACGATTTATTTGCCTAAAATATATTACAAATATAGATGAAGTCCCCTGGACCTCTTCAATCCTTTCCCCCACCAAAAACCAAGCGATAACCTCTACTAAAATCTGATATGTATCTTTACTAGGCTATGCCATAGTAAATACATAGTGTTAATTTTTCTGGGGTTTTTTTTCACATAAGTGGTCATAAAATACATAAAACTCTGCAGCTTGCTCTTTTCACTCTATATTTTTGAGATCAATCCAAGTTGATATGGATAGCTCTAACTCTTTACTCTGTGTAATATTTCACCATCTGAATATACCATGTCCTATATATCCACTCTGGGTACATTTAGATTGTTTCCAATTGTTCTTCATAAAAACAATTTTTTTTTTTAATAAATTTATTTATTTTATTATTTATTTATTTATTTAGGCTGTGTTGGGTCTTTTGTTGCTGTGCACGGGCTTTCTCTAGTTGCGGTGAGCGGGGGCTACTCTTCGTTGCAGTGCACGGGCTTCTCACTGCGATGGCTTCTCTCGTTGCAGAGCACGGGCTCTAGGCACATGGGCTTCAGTAGCTGTGGCACACGGGCTCTAGAGCACAGGCTCAGTAGTTGTTGCGCACTGGCCTAGCTGCTCCGCAGCATGTGGGATCCTCCCAGACCAGGGCCCGAACCCACGTCTCCTGGATTGGCAGGCGGATTCTTAACCACTGCGCCACCAGGGAAGCCCCATAAAAACAATTTTAATAGACACTGTCAAATTGCCCTCCAAAGTCAGAAATCATTTAGCATTCCCACCAGAAGTGCAGCAAAGTAGTCCTTTCCCCACAACTCAACAATGCTGGATATTAATAAACTTCATTTCTGCCACACTAGAAGATAAAAATAAAGTAGTATCTTGTGGTGATTTTAATTTGCTTTCCCTCACTAGCTCAGTGAGGGCAAACATCTTCTCAGATGTTCTTTAGCCTTTTATGTTTTTCCCTTCTGTGAATCCCATGTTTATATCATTTACTTATTTGTCTGTTGGTTTATTTGTTCTTATTAATTTATAGAGTTCTTCATAAATTCTGGACACTAATTTTTTGTTGTACATGTTGCTTTTGTTCATTTTTTGAAACTCCAACACATAGCAGAGCATCTGACTCTTACTAAGAGGTAATAATTATTTGTTGATTCCATGAATAAATGAATGTTGCCTAAAAACCATGTATTAGACAGTCACTTTGTAGCTCACAACAGGACTATGGCACTTTCATTATTTAGCT
This sequence comes from Neophocaena asiaeorientalis asiaeorientalis, assembly GCF_003031525.2. Classification (NCBI taxonomy): domain Eukaryota; kingdom Metazoa; phylum Chordata; class Mammalia; order Artiodactyla; family Phocoenidae; genus Neophocaena; species Neophocaena asiaeorientalis. The sequence continues at coordinate 2,412,408 of NW_020172867.1, forward strand.
ATGAAGACCAGGCAAGTGGGTACATTAAATATGAGCCACTAAATGGTGTGCCCTACTCATTTCTGAATCCCCAATTCTTAGAGCAGGGCCTTTTATAGAATGACAGCTCAATAAATGTTGAACAAATCAAAGACCAGAATAGAAGAAAGCAAAAGCACCTCCTCCTTGATAGGGATAGAGGATTAAGAAGTACAAACTGGGCTCCCCTGGTGGCGCAGTGGTTGGGAGTCCGCCTGCCAATGCAGGGGGCACGGGTTCGTGCCCCGGTCCGGGAAGATCCCACATGCCGCGGAGCGGCTGGGCCCGTGAGCCATGGCCGCTAAGCCTGCGCGTCCGGAGCCTGTGCTCCGCAACAGGAGAGGCCACAGCAGTGAGAGGCCCGCGTACCAAAAAAAAAAAAGAAGTACAAACTATTGTATACAAAATAAGTAAGCTACCAGGATATATTATACAATACAAGGAACATAGCCAATATTTTATGATAACTATACATGGAGTATATATAACCTCTAAAAATTGTGAATTACTATGTTGTACACCTGTAACTTATATAATATTGTACATCAACTATACCTCAATAAAAAAAAAGAGTCTCCTCCCTCTCACATGCCTGAGAGACCAGATTTTCCATCCCATAATAAGCTAACAAAAAATTATAATAAAATCTGGCATGCAGCCAGTACGGAAGAATGTATTCCATATCTGCTCTGTTCCAAATCTCTTGATCTCCACAGCAAAAATGGGAAATTAGAGCCAAGTGGATACCTCACAAGAAAAGCAAATAAAGACAAAATGAATGCTTCGAGCCATTAGACTCAACTTAGGGAATTCATGGTAAAATCTGACTGCTTCGTCCACTGCTTCTTCCCCTGGGGACCAGGGAAAAGACTGAGGGGCCAGAACTGCTCCTCCCCCTTGCCCATCGCTTCCTCTGTCCTCCCCCCACCTCCCCATCTCTCCATTTCAAGATGCTCTCTTCTTTTTCTTTCCAGATTGTTGTTATTCTCTATAGAATGTTGATCCCTGGATTTTCCTGGATTGTCATGATTTCTGTTGAAAGACTCTCACAGCAGAAACACCACCCACACTTATATACATATAAATATGTTTCTTTTCTTCTGCTTTCTTGCTCCATCAGGGCTCTGTGGAGCTATCTGGTTTAATTACTTCTGGCACTTTGCCCATCAAAATGTGCAATTCTTCAAAGGGATGGAAATGACAGTGAATCTGCCTCTTCCCGAGCAATCGAGGTTTTTTTCCTTTGAATCCAGTTGTCTTGGAAACAAGCAAGTTTCATTGAACATACACCTACCGTAATGGTTAAAACATTAGCTAGAGGCATGACCCCCCCACACAATCCATTCTCTGTTTTGCCCATCTCACAGGCTGGTTGGCTGCTGGCGTAGAAATGGGCTGTGAGTGAAGACATCTGGATTCTAGCCTTACCTCCGAACCTATCCACGTGGCTTTAGGCAAGTCAAATAACCTTTTGGAGTCTCTATTTTCTTATGAAAAAAATGGGAATAATAAAACCTCTTCTATCTATCTCAGACTCACTGGGAAGATCGAAAGAGGAGATAGACATGAAAAAGCACTTTGGAAACTGCAAAAAGCTAGGCAAATGTAATCACATACTTGAATTATCATTTTCCTCTTGCTCAAAATGCATCATGAAATTTTAGCTCAGATATGTATAAGTAAGTTCTCTGATTATTATCTTGTCCTAATGATAAAACAGACCTAAGCACCTAAGAGCTGAAAATGATCATCAGTGACCAGTGGTTACTCCCATTGTGGTCCATTCTGCTAAATGAAAAGTAATTCCACGCAGACAGGAGAGCTACGCCTGCTGCTGTTGACTGCTCAGGGTGTAGTACCAGGAACAGCCTAAAGTTACTTCTGTTTTAGTCATCCCTGGCTGCATAATAAACCACTCTACTCCAGTACTTAGTGGCTTCAAGCAATCCTTTTCTTTTGCTCACAATTTTATGAATCAGAAATTCAAGAAGGTCTTGCCTGGGGCAGTTCATCTGTGCTACATCCGGGCAGCTAGGGCTGGAGGATCCACTTCCAAGATGGCTTCCTCACTACACATCTGACACCTCAATGCTCCTTGACTTCTGTCTCTCTCCACTTGGTGTCTCAACCTCCAACACCTTTCCACATGTCTGAGGGCTCTCACAGCACTGTGGTCTCAGGATAGGTGCTTTTATTACATGTTGCCTGATTTCCAAGAGGCAGGAAGCAGAAGCTGCTGGGTCAGTTAAGGGCTACGCCTGGAAATGGCACAGCATCACTTCTGCCATGTCCCACTGGTCAAAGCAGAAACAGGGCCTGTCCAGATTCGAGGGAATGGAGAAACAGAATGTATCTTTTTTTTTTTTTTTTGGCTGCATTGGGTCTTCACTGCTGCTGTGTGCAGGCTTTCTCTAGTTGCGGCGAGTAGGGGCTACTCTTGGTTGTGGTATGTGCGCTTCTCATTGCGGTGGCTTCTCTTGTTGTGGAGCACAGGCTCTAGGAGCACGGGCTTCAGTAGTTGCAGCATGTAGGCTCAGTAGTTGCAGCATGTGGGCCCTAGAGCTCACGGGCTTCAGTAGTTGCGGTGCATGGGCTCAGTAGTTGCAATGCATGGGCTCTAGGGCGCATGGGTTTCAGTAGTTGTGGCTCACGGGCTCTAGAGTGCAGGCTCAGTAGTTGTGGTGCATGGGCTCAGTTGCTTCGCAGCATGTGGGATCTTCCTAGACCAGGGATTGAACCCCTGTCCCCTGCATTGGCAGGTGGATTCTTAACCACTGTGCCACCAGGAAGTCCCCAGACTGCATCTCTTGATGGGAGAATGGCAAAGTCACATTGCAGAAGAGCACGTGGAGTGCGAGATAATGTTGCAGCCATCTCTGGGGGACTCTGCCATATCTCCCTTGGCATTTGTCATCCCTAGCAAGGTATCCCCTAGTTCCGCCACACCAGGATTAAAAGTAACAGATTAATAAAGCACCTACTGAGACTCTGACCACTCTCAGACATTATTATCAGAGCTTGGTGCTTTCCAGAAGCCAAAGGAGCACCTACAGATCAGATTCAGGTTCCTAGAAAACTCCAGTTTGGATCATTGACATTTGGAAGAAAATGTGGTACCCCAGGCCTCTCCACATATAAGCACATGTCTAGGAGTACCTCCAACACAGAAACCAGCCTGATACAATGAAAAATGTGATATCAAAGGCCACATTTTGGTCTTGCTCCACACATTTAACATGTGTGTCATCTTGGATTAATTATACAACCTCTCTGGGTCTCAAGTTTCCTCATCTGGACAATGGGGGATTTATACCTCTACTAGTTTACCTTTCCACAGTTGTTGAGGTTACCAAATGAAATAATGTATATAACATGCTTTTTTAGTTACGAAGCACTATGTGAACGTCAATTATTAAATCAGAAAGGTAATAGAGGCAGATGCTGGCTTTGCCTCTTCATGGATATGTGACTGTTAAGCAAGTTTACTTTAACATTCTGTGCCTCCATTTCATCTTCAAAGTCTGGTTTGGCATGCCAGATTTTTTAAACATATCACAAATTAGCAGTTAAATGAAAAAATGCCAAACCATGCACCAAGAGAAAATTAATGTATGTCGTAGGCACCATAGGGTAGACTTATTGGTGTGGTTTTTCATTTAAAATATTAAGCCACACATGGGATGGCTAATGGAGTAAAATATATCTCCCATACAGTGGCTTAGAGAGGGCTCTGGAACCAGACTTCTGGATTTAGATCCTGACCTCAGCTTTGAACAACTGCGTGATCTAGTGCAGAATACCTAACTTCTGCCCTCTATTTCCTCATCTACAAAATGAAAATAATATCACCTACCTCATAGGGTTCTTGTAAAGATTAAATGACTCACTGCTCTGAAAACAGTATGTAAAAATACAGTAAGTATAAGTAAATGCTAGCTATTAGTATTCATCTCAGTCTTTTTATGTCTGCTATACATCTGTTATATATAAAAAAGTAGGGCTTCCCTGGTGGCGCAGTGGTTGAGAGTCCGCCTGCTGATGCAGGGGACACGGGTTCGTGCCCCGGTCTGGGAAGATCCCACATGCTGCAGAGCGACTGGGCCCGGGAGCCATGGCCGCTGAGCCTGCGCATCCGGAGCCTGTGCTCTGCAGCGGGAGAGGCCACAACAGTGAGAGGCCCGCATACCGCAAAAAAAAAAAGTAGGAGGTATCCCCACCCAAAGTTCAGTTCCAGTGTCAAGACTACGATGCCACACATCAAGAGGGTATGAACAGGTTTATTGCTCACATAATTGAGGTCTTCGTAGGGGGACAGCACATGGTAGGGCTCTTAATCAGGTCCAAAATTACTTGAGAGAACAAGGAAAGGAAACAAGTCTGGGTTTTTATCGTGTTTAGAGAGGGGTGGGGCAGCCTAGGATGTGTATTCCCATATGGGAAAAGGGACAGTCTCCCACCAGCACCAAACGAGTATGCACTTTCTTATCAACTTGCCCAGATGTCTGGCATAAAGGGAAGAGGGACAGGTAAGGCTAAAAAGCTGTCAGAAGTTAAACAGTATCAAAATATGGCTAGGTTTCTCATTATAACATCATAAAGGTTCTTTACACTTCTTATTAACATACAACTAAGCCCATGGAAAAGATTTTGTTAGTGGTCACCTTTGTAAACTCTATTACTAGTTTTAATAGTTTTTCAGCTAATAGTCATGGGTTTTTAGAACAATTACTCTAACTGTAAATAATAAGAATTTTCTATTTTCCCTTTCTAAAATTTATATCTTCTATTTATTTTTCTTGTCTTAATGCATTTTCTAGAATATACAGAATTAAACATAATGGTGACAGTAGTCATTCCTACCTTGTTCCTGGCTTTAATGGGGATGCCTTTAGTATTTTACATTAAGAATGATCTTAGCCCACAGCAAACAGACAAAAAAAAAGAAATAAAGGAAATTCAAATTGGAAAAGAAGTAAAACTGTCACTGTTTGCAGATGACATGATACTATATATAGAAAATCGTAAAAACACTACAAAATAATTAGAGCTAAGAAATTAATTCAGTAAAATTCAGGTTACAAAGTTAATACACAGAATACACTGTTGCATTTCTATATGCTACTAAACTATCAGAACGGGAAACTAAGAAAACAATCCCATTTACAACTGCATCAAAAATAATAAAATACCTGGAAATGAATCTAACCAAAGACATTGATGAAAGAAACTGAAGACAACACAAACAAATAGAAAAATATACCATGCTCATGGATTGGAAGAATTAAAATTGTTAAAATGACCATACTACCCAAGGCAATCTACAGATTTGATGCAATCCCTATCAAAATTCTAAAGGCATTTTTCACAGAACTAGAGCAAATAATTCTAAACTTTGTATGAAAACACAAAAGACCCGAAATAGCCAAAGCAATCTGGGGAAAGAAGAACAAAGCTGGAGTTATCACAATCTCCGATTTCAAACTATGCTACAAAACTGCAGTAATCAAAACAATATGATATTGGCACAAAACCAGACATGTAAATCAATGGAACAGAACAGAGAGCCCAGAAATAAACCCACATTTATATGGTCAATTAATCTACAACAAAGTAGGCAAGAATATACAATGGGGAAAAGACGGCCTCTTTAGTAACTGGGATTAGGAAAACTGGACAGCTGCATGCAAAAGAATCAAACTGGACTATTTTCTCACACCATATACAGAAATAAACTCAAAATGGATTAAATACTTAAATGTAAGACCTGATCATAAAACTTCTAGAAGAAAACAGGCGGACTTCCCTGGTGGCACAGTGGTTAAGAACCTGCCTGCCAATGCAGGGGACATGGGTTCAATCCCTGCTTCAGGAAGATCTCACATGCCACAGAGCAACTAAGCCCATGCCCCACAACTACTGAGCCTGTGCTCTAGAGCCTGAAAGCCACAACTACTGAGCCCACACACCACAACTACTGAAGCCCACGTGCCCTAGAGCACATGCACAGCAACTACTGAGCCCACGCGCCACAACTACTGAAGCCTGTGTGCTCTAGGGCCCGCATGCTGCAACTACTGAGCCCGCGTGCTGCAACTACTGAAGCCTGCACGCCTAGAGCCCATGCTCCACAACAAGAGAAGCCACTGTAATGAGAAGCCTGTGCACCACAATGAAGAGTAGCCCCTGCCCGCTGCAACTAGAGAAAGACTGTGCGCAGCAACAAAGACCCAACGCAGCCAAAAAATTTTTGAATTTAAAAACTAATAGGCCATACACTCTTGGACATTGGTCTTAGCAATATTTTTTTGGACCTGTCTCTTCAGGCAAGGGAAACAAAAGCAAACATAAACATGGGACTACATCAAACTAAAAAGCTTTGTGCAGTGAAGAAAACTATCAACACAACAAAAAGACAACCTATCAAATGGGAGAAAATATTTGAAATGATGTGACCAATGAAGGGTTAATATCCAAAATATATAAACAGCTCAAACAACTCAATATCTAAAAAGCAATTGACACAATTAAAAAGTGGGCAGAAGAGACTTCCCTGGTGGTCCAGTGGTTAAGACTCCGCATTCTCAATGCAGGGGACACAGGTTCAATCCCTGGTTGGGGAACTAAGGTCCCACATGCCTCACAGATTGATCAAAAAATTAAAAAGTAGTTTTTTTTAATGGGCAGAAGACTTGAATAGACATTTTTCCAAAGAAGACATACAGATGGCCAACATCACTAATCTTCAGAGAAATGAGAATCAAAACCACAATGAGATATCACTGCACACCTGTCAGAATGGCTATCATCAAAAATTCCACAAATAAATGTTGACAAGGATGTGAAGAATAGGGAACCCTCATACACTGTTGGTGGGAATGTAAACTGGTGCAGTCACTGTGGAAAACAGTACAGAGGTTCCTCAAAAAATAAAAAATAGAACTACCATATGATCCAGCAATTCCATTTCTGGGTATTTATTCAAAAAAAACAAAAACACCAGTCTGAAAAGATATATACACCCCAATGTTCACATCAGCATTATTTACATTACCCACGGAAGCAACGGAAGTGTCCATCAACAAATGAATGGATAAAGAAGATGTGAGATATATATAGATATATAGATAGATATATAGATAGATAGATAGATATCACAATGGAATACTACTCAGCCAGAAAAAATAATAAAATTTTGCCATCTGCAACAACATGGATAGACCTAGAGGATATTATGCTAAGTGAACTAAGTCAGACAGAGAAAGACAATTACTGTATGTTATCACTTATATTTAGAATCGAAAAAATAAAACAAACAAGTGAAAATAACAAAAAAGTAACAGACTCACAGACATAGGGAACAAACTAGTGGTTACCAGTGGGGAGAGGGAATGGAGGAGGGGCAACATAGGGGTAGTGAATTAAGAGGTAGAAACTATTATGTATAAAATAAGCTACAAGGATATATTTTACAATACAGGGAATATACCCAATATTTTATAATAACTCTAAATGGAGTATAATCTGTAAAAATTTTGAATCACTATGTTGTACACCGGAAACTAATATTTTAAATGAACTATACCTCAATTTAAAAAAAAAGAACGGCAAAAGGTATTTATGTAAAAGTAAAATTTTATGATAATAAATAAAACAGATGTTAGAGGTGTCTGACAATTCTTAGGAGTGAAATGGCTGAAAAGAAGTTCAGAAGCCAAGCTCAGACCATCATATATCCATGCATTCATGCACAGAGTAGCATATGAACCTGAACATTTTAAAGTCATCCTGTGGATATCAGCACACTTAATGGAATTGAAATCATGATTATGGCAAGGAAAGTCCATGCCTTATCCACAGGAAATAGAGAAAGGATGGAAGATAACGACACCAACCAAGAAATAATTCATCTCTTGGAAATACATGAAACTGACATAGAAGACTGATAAAAAATTTCAGGGTGAGGATAAATTAGACAGACATAGATATGATATTTTGATGGAGAATTTGGAATATTGGAAAATTCTTAAAAGGAATAATTATACAAAGAGAGATCCAACAGAGTAAGGTTATTTAATTATAATAACTTTGAAACAATAACTTTGAAGTAAACTAAAATTTTGTATTAATTAATTAATAAGTAAGCCACGAAGATTTATAGCATAAGGAATATGGTCAATAATATTATAATAACTTTGTACACAGATGGTTACTAGACTTATCATGGTGATCATTCCATAATGTACGCAAATGTCAAATCACTATGTAGTACACCTGAAACTAACATAATATTGTACATCAATTATTTTTTATATTTAAATATCTCAATTTTTAAATTAATTTAAATAAATGGGGGAAAAAAGAATGATCTTAGCTATTAGTTTGAGATTGACTTTTTCTACCATATTAAGAAAATCTCCATCCATTCTTTCAGTTTATTAATGGATACTATCAGAAATAAATATTAATTTGTATTGAGTATCTTTGTGAAATATCAACAAATGAATGGATAAAGAAGATGTGAGATATATATAGATATATAGATAGATATATAGATAGATAGATAGATATCACAATGGAATACTACTCAGCCAGAAAAAATAATAAAATTTTGCCATCTGCAACAACATGGATAGACCTAGAGGATATTATGCTAAGTGAACTAAGTCAGACAGAGAAAGACAATTACTGTATGTTATCACTTATATTTAGAATCGAAAAAATAAAACAAACAAGTGAAAATAACAAAAAAGTAACAGACTCACAGACATAGGGAACAAACTAGTGGTTACCAGTGGGGAGAGGGAATGGAGGAGGGGCAACATAGGGGTAGTGAATTAAGAGGTAGAAACTATTATGTATAAAATAAGCTACAAGGATATATTTTACAATACAGGGAATATACCCAATATTTTATAATAACTCTAAATGGAGTATAATCTGTAAAAATTTTGAATCACTATGTTGTACACCGGAAACTAATATTTTAAATGAACTATACCTCAATTTAAAAAAAAAGAACGGCAAAAGGTATTTATGTAAAAGTAAAATTTTATGATAATAAATAAAACAGATGTTAGAGGTGTCTGACAATTCTTAGGAGTGAAATGGCTGAAAAGAAGTTCAGAAGCCAAGCTCAGACCATCATATATCCATGCATTCATGCACAGAGTAGCATATGAACCTGAACATTTTAAAGTCATCCTGTGGATATCAGCACACTTAATGGAATTGAAATCATGATTATGGCAAGGAAAGTCCATGCCTTATCCACAGGAAATAGAGAAAGGATGGAAGATAACGACACCAACCAAGAAATAATTCATCTCTTGGAAATACATGAAACTGACATAGAAGACTGATAAAAAATTTCAGGGTGAGGATAAATTAGACAGACATAGATATGATATTTTGATGGAGAATTTGGAATATTGGAAAATTCTTAAAAGGAATAATTATACAAAGAGAGATCCAACAGAGTAAGGTTATTTAATTATAATAACTTTGAAACAATAACTTTGAAGTAAACTAAAATTTTGTATTAATTAATTAATAAGTAAGCCACGAAGATTTATAGCATAAGGAATATGGTCAATAATATTATAATAACTTTGTACACAGATGGTTACTAGACTTATCATGGTGATCATTCCATAATGTACGCAAATGTCAAATCACTATGTAGTACACCTGAAACTAACATAATATTGTACATCAATTATTTTTTATATTTAAATATCTCAATTTTTAAATTAATTTAAATAAATGGGGGAAAAAAGAATGATCTTAGCTATTAGTTTGAGATTGACTTTTTCTACCATATTAAGAAAATCTCCATCCATTCTTTCAGTTTATTAATGGATACTATCAGAAATAAATATTAATTTGTATTGAGTATCTTTGTGAAATATATTATAATGGACTTACATTTTAACAATTTGTTATGATCTTGAATACAGTGTTTTCCCTAAATGAATGGAATGTTTCTTCATTCAAGTGAATATTATTGGACATAGAATATAGGAAACTTGGACTTAAATCTTAGCTCATTTTACACACTAGATCCAAAATTTAAGACCTTAGTGTATTATTCACTAGGACAAAAATTGAGGAGAATTTTCTTTGTACCATATTTCAGGTGAGGGGAGAGCTAAAGGAGCTATTTATTTTAGATCCTCGTATAATCTACTGTGGGATCCAAATGAACGTTTCCAATTTTTCATTTCTAATTATTCTAGGACTCACTTGAAAGATGTTCATTCAGATTTTTACAGCCCGCATAAAAGTCTTCTAAAAATTTTACTCCTTCTCAGCCCACAGTTTTTTAAAAGCTACCAGCAATTTGCCTTATCTTTCTTGTTTAACGTAAAAGAAGCCACTCCAGCCGACATAAATGTCATGAAAGTGAACCAAGGATTGGTATCATTTCCTGAAGTTGAAGTCCATAGTATATGGCAGATTTTCATCAGGAAGTTTGCTGAAAAGTATGCTTTCTGAAATAATAGGGGCAGCTCTCCAGAAGCACCCTGCATATTCCCATATTCCGTCAGCCCCTCCCCTACCTCCTTCCCATGGTCTTTAATTCCTCTAGCGATTCCTCAACTCCTCTGGAATGTGAAGAGGCTGGGAAGGCAGCCTCTCCCTAGGAATAAAACCTTTGGATAATTGTGGTTACTTGCAAATGCTTGTAAGGCCTTCAGTGGTTTTGTGATGGTTAATTCCATGTGTCACCTCGACTGAGCTAAGAGATGACCAGATAGCTGATAAAACATTATTTCTGGGTGTGTCTGGGAGGGTGTTTCCAGAAGTTATTAGCATTTGATTTGGTAGACTAAGCAAAGAAGATCCTCTCACCACTGTGAGTGGGTATCATCCAGTCCACTGAGGGTCTGAATAGAACAAAAAGGCAGAGAAAGGGTGAACTGGCTCCCTTGGCTTCAGCTGGGGCATTCATCTGCTCCTGCCCTCAGACACTTGCTCCCCTGGTTCTCAGTCCACAGGGTTTGGACTGGAACTATACTGCCTTCCCCGGGGCCTCCAATTTACAGAGGGCAGATCATGGGACCTCTCAGCCTCCATAATCATGTAAGACAATCCTTCATAATAAATTTCTTTCAATGTATCTATAGATATAGATAGATAGAGAGAGAGAGAGAGAGAGACAGAAAGAGAGAGAGAGGGAGACAGAAAGAGAGAGAGAGAGAGGTATAGATATCCTATTTCTGGAGAACCCTGACTACATACAAGGTTCTAGTGCAAAAATATCTGGCCACCCAGACTGAAGAATAAACTTAAATAGGGGCCAGTCAAGGCAATCAAATTCAGTTTCTTACTTTGCAGTTCACTTGCCAAGGAGGTTTAGAATAATCTTGCACCTGCCTAAGTATCTTCTTTTTTCCACATTAAAAATACGGGTAAATCTTAAATTGTTTTTTAAAGACATTCTCAATAATAATAAGACAAATTAAAGTGTGTATAAAACTGAACCTTCTGATGCTCAGACAGAAGTAAGGAAAACAACGTCATTAAGGGGTGGTTTTGGTTCAGAGGACCTGACTCCTATTTTTTTTTTTTAATAAATTTATTTATTTATTTTTGGCCGTGTTGGGTCTTCATTTCTGCGCGAGGGCTTTCTCTAGTTGTGGCAAGCGGGGGCCGCTCTTCATCGCGGTACACAAGCCTCTCACTGTGGCGGCCTCTCTTGTTGCGGAGCACAGGCTCCAGACATGCAGGCTCAGTAATTGTGGCTCACGGGCCCAGTTGCTCCGCGGCATGTGGGATCTTCCCAGACCAGGGCTCGAACCCATATCCCCTGCACTGGCAGGCAGATTCTCAACCACTGCGCCACCAGGGAAGCCCCTGACTCCTATTTTTTAATACACATGGAGAGAATAGGGACAAAACCCCTAAACTCGCCTCTAGGACTGACCTATGGTTGGCCTCCAAGAATTCTAAGAAGGAGTAAATATTTTCTTCCTGTAGAAAGTTAAAAGTGATAGACCACCACACACACAGAGAGGGTGAGAATCATTGGCCCCAGTGACCACACCATAAAAAGGGCAGGCATGTCACTGACCTCAGTCTCAGGCTTCATATGGTACTCCCACTAGGTCCAGGTTCACAATGTATCAGATTCAAGCCCAGCAGAAAAGTAAGCAAGTTTTGCTATCCACAGTCCCAGGAAAACCCAGGACTCATTGAAAGGCAGCATCACATAAGACCCTAAGCAAAGACTCTGGAGCAACATGCCAGGATACAAATCCCAGCTCTACCACTTCCTAGCTATGGATCCTTGGGAAAGTTATTGGATGTGATAGGCATTTCACTGCTCGTCAAAATCTAGTTATATTGATTTATTCATTATACCGATATTATTCACCACCTGCCCCTCCAAACCCGTTCTCCACCCTTCACCACCCTGAGCTGTGCCTGAAGACGCTGACTCGTACAGCTTACATCAACGGGCACCCTCGCCTTCTGGCTTCTAGTTGCGTTAAGCAGGAGGTGCTAAAGGAAACTAGAGTGTGGAAGGAGTGTGAGATCAGGGTATTTATTCTCCCTGGGGTGTCAGTAGTTGCATTCCCCTATTTTAGGCCGTAGCCCCTGTTGGGTAGCCCTCCTTGATAGCCATGGCTGGCTGAGAGCTCTGACAGATGCGGGTCTCATGCGTTTCTGGTAGCCATTCCCAGTTCACGCATAGGAGTAGCAACAGTTCTCTACCATTGTAGCCCTGGGGGTGCTTTACCATCCCTTACTTATTTTCTTTAAACCTGCCCACACCTTTTTTAATCATCTCATTATTAAACTTTTCTTGATTTCCCCATCTGTGCCTTCTGACTATGATTCTTCTCTACTTCCTGTTACATGGGAGGATCGCAGCCAGGGCTCTCCTGCCTTCCTTAGATCAATTCCAAGCTCACAGCAACAACTCCAGCACCAGAGAGCAGCATCTGCATTGTACCTATTAAATAAGTGCCTGTCTTTGCTGTTCCTCCAAGATTCCCTATACTCTGGTCAGCAGTGGCTGCTCCTCCAGGCTCAGCCAAGCGGCTGATTCGAATAAACCCCAGACGCCAGGATGATGGGAAAACAGCATGTGAAGTAAAACTCTCCAAAAGCCTCAGGCTGGGTGTTATGAGATGGAGATCGGTAGGAGATGGGTCAGAGATGGAGTGAGGGCTAGAAAGAGGCTCAGATTTCCAGCAATGTGGGACACAGAGAATACACAGAGAATGAAAACGAGGCTCAGAGAAGTTGAGCAACTTGCCCAAGGTCACGCAGCTAGTAAATGGTGGCACCAGAGTTGGATCACAGACCTGGCTGACTCTAAAGTCATATAGGCTTCATGGCAGGCTGGGATTAAAGGACTCGGAGGACATCTACCAAATGTTCATTGTCAGGGAAATCAACTCTTTTGTAAACCACAGCAGGTACTGTTTTAGTTAGGATGTTTTCAGCAGAAAACCCAGGTACCAAGGCTTAAGCACGGAAGTCTGAGGTGAGGCAGCTGCAGCATGGGTGCACTGCTGGCTCAGTGTCAGGGGTCTGTCTGGGCGCCACTTCTCAGTTCTTCTCGTCTTTGAGGTCAGAAGAAACAGTACCATGCACCAATTCCTCACAGAGCAACATCCAAAGCAAGAAAGAAATCTTCTCCCATTCATGACCCCTATTAGGAGGGAGAAAAACTTCTGAAGTCCCCCAGAAGGCACGCCCTACACCTCGTTGGCCAGTGTTGGGTTTGATGCCCACTCCTGAGCCACTCACTGGCAAATGCGAATGGATTACTAAGATTGACTTGGACTATTCATTCATTCTCTCCCTGGAGCTAGAAAGAGCCCCACTATCCCTGGGGCATATGGCCACCCAGTACCTTAGCAAACTGAGGATCTTTGGCAGGGAAGGGGTGGAGTGCTGATGATGGGCATCCAACAGTGTTACCACATTACTACCTTCATCCAAAGAGGTCCCAGTTACTTGCCTTAATTTTCCTGGAGGGCTTCCCTGGTGGCACAGTGGTTAAGAATCCGCCTGTCAATGCAGGGGACATGGGTTCAATCCCTGGTCCGGGAAGATCCCACATGCCGCAGAGCAACTAAGCCGGTGCGCCACAACTACCGAGCCTGCGCTCCAGAGCCCGTGCTCCACAACAAGTGAAGGCACTGCAATGAGAAGCCCGCGCACCTGCAACGAAGAGTAACCCCCGCTCGCTGCAACTAGAGAAAGCCCGCGTGCAGCAATGAAGACCCAACACAGCCAATAAATAAATAAATAAATATTAAAAAAAAAATTTCCTGGACGTTGTGTACCATTGATGTCTGAGATGTGAGTTCTCAGAGAGAACAGAAAAGCTGTCCAATGCATTTGTCACAACCAACAGTGATGAATCAACTATGTAATGAAGCAACAATGAAACTAAATGAAAGGGACAGGAAAACAACTGTAATCAAAGATGAATTCTTTTAAGAAGTTATAGTTAAACAAGCAGAATACAAGCTATTGGAGGGACCAAGAGGCTCTAAATCCAATAAAGAGCTGAAATTCCCACATAAATCTATGCAGACTCTGTGCCTACGGGACAGGTGTGGCAGAAAAATACTTCTCAAGGTCCACATACTCTGTCTACGTGTGGTCTGCACATTATAAGCCAGATAGAAAATGTGAACATGTGGAAAGCAAGAAAAATATGAAGCTATTTTACATAATAATTATATTCAATTAAATTCAATAAGCACTAAGCATCTATTAAGCCCTTCAATATCTCAAGTAATATGTGAGAGCACCGGGCGTGAATCAGACAAGGTTTCTGCCTTCAAGGAGCTTATGATGAATAAATCACAGGCTTACAGAAAAATTTGCTTTAAGCAAACTGGTTTCCTCAATTGACTTTCAGTGAATTTAATTTGGCTAAATGACTTTGGGGAAATTGATCTTCAACAAATTGATCTGCTGCCCATGCGAGCAACTAACTTTGGAATGTCGTAAGTGGTATGAAAGGAATACAAATAAGCTGGTTTGGGAGCTGAAAGGTGGAAGGGAAGAATTTCTAAAGGGACAGTTGAAAGGGTCTTGAGGAATGAGTAGGAGTTTAACAGATATTGAAGGCACGGGAACTGTGACACAGAAGTGCTAAAGTGCCAGGCCCGTTTTGTGATATCAAATTCCAAGGCTTAGGCTTCCCAGGTGGCGCACTGGTTGAGAGTCGGCCTGCCGATGCAGGGGGCACGGGTTCGTGCCCCGGTCCGGGAAGATCCCACATGCCACGGAGCGGCTGGGCCCGTGAGCCATGGCCGCTGAGCCTGCGCGTCCGGAGCCTGGGCGTCTGGAGCCTGTGCTCCACAACGGGAGAGGCCACAACAGTGAGAGGCCCGCGTACCACAAAAAAAAAAAAAAAATCCAAGGCTTAAGCAGATACTCTACCCGTGCTCCCTCAAAGGCACAAGAAAGTATTTTAGTTCCTACTGTCTTTTCAAAAGTGACTGCTGTAGTTAGCCAAAAACAAGCACAAAAACAAGGCTGCCAAACTAAACCAGCCATCTTCTTTTCAATGCTTCCATGAGACCCACTGTTGGCCGTCCTGTTTGCCGACCTAGACCTGTCCTATCTGCTCCCACCCCCAACTAAGTCGAGAGAATGTGACTGGCAATCACAGGCACTAGAGAATGTTCTTCAGACTAACAACCCCTGCCCAGACCAATCAAACGCAATAAAATTGTAAGGTCTAATTATTCCCTCATTTCCCCAGTTTCAGGAAAGCCCTTCATGATCCATGTCTGGGATTCCTCTTCCCAGTTTTCTGGTCATAAAACAATTGTCTCTTAAAGGGAACAGGCCCTCTAAAGAGAAAAACAGTCCACTCTCAAAGTTATTCAAATGAAGTTTGCTCTCCCTGGCCCTTTATCAGAGAAGGGTATGCAGCAACCAAATTTGCTAGCCAGATGGCTAAAGATTTCTGAATATCTGGAGGTCCGTCATGTCACTCAAGTGCATCATTTTTTCTAAATACTTTTTTTTTTCCTCTTTCTCTTTTCCTCTCTGCATTGGAGCCTCCACCCATGAAACTGAAAGATTTCTAGTAGAAATTCCTTTGTTGCATCAGCTTTAGAAATATGGATTACAGTATTCTGTGAAAAACGTTTATTACCCTGAACTGTGACTCAGACATTGTTGCGTTTCTGGGGTTATAGATTTTCTTTCAGCTAAACCAAGGCTCTAAGTCACAGTGACAGTTGTAGTGTGTGTAATACCGCAGTACCAGATTCTATTACACACATATTTTTGCTAGAGGCTTACGATGTTAAAAATATTTCTTCTTTTTTCCAATACCTTTCTGTACCTGTTGTGTAAATATATTAGAACCTATAACACCAAAGTCAATTTCCAGATGAAATGTGCACAACAGTACTTTGTCCTTTAAAGAGAAAAGAGAGAGGGGGGAATGCTGCGTACAAGCGAACGATATTCAAAAAGCGTGCGTCACTGTGAGGGGTGGAGCAGGTTACAGGAAGCTGAGGCCATGAAAGGATTTATCATGGGTGTTGCTGCAGGCATTGCGTTGAAAACTCGGCAGACCTATTTGCAAGTGTATTTTATGGGAAAATAGAGCAGTCTACTGAGGGAGGAATTTCTAAAGATTATCTTTTACACAAGATTAAGATAAAACTTAAGAAATATGTGAGAGAAATCTCAACCCATTCTCAAGGGAGTGGAACTTCAAATTCATCAGTGGGTTCTGACAATTCCATAAATGCAGGAAGAGGTCTTTGTTGAAGTGCCATTGCTACTGTAATTTTTCAAGGTAGGTGAAAACAGGCACACATGGAAGAATGAAGGGAGCTAATTAGCACACCCACTTGCAAAGCCGTAATCCATTAGAGAGCCACGCCAACAAATCCTTCCACTTTTCTTTAGAATCCAAATTTTATTTAACATGCACAACAGTTCTCCTGGGTCTTTAACCACATTTCTCTTTCTCCTAAAAGACTCCAGTGTGACTAATGCTTTTACAGGGGGAAAAAATCTGACAGCAGTTGACTTAAATCATCTAAGGCAGAGGGTGAAAACAGAGCAAGACCAGAGATATTTTAAAATTCCTTCTTCTGACTAAGTTTTAACTTCCTATACTTTTCTATCTTCTGCTTAATCGATAATAAAATTACCTGAGTTTCACTTTACCTTCTACATTTATGTGGAAGTGGTAAAAGATAACATGCTCTAAAGGAGACAGAATGAGAAGAACTTGAAGACAGATCAACACAGTCAGCTCCATACCCCTCCAGGAGCGACGATGTCCACCTCAGAGTTTGTTCTCCTCAGTGACAGAAAGAGCAATTGTGATGTTGTCCAATTTCAGTTCACTCAGCGATTACTGAAAGAAACCTTTGAGAATGTACAGGATTTAGGTTTTTTGTGGTATGCGGTTTTGGGGGGTTTTTTTGAGGAGGGTGTGGAGGCCATTGGAGTCTGGTATCTCACTGTCCTAGATTTCAAGTATAAATCCAGAATTCAGTAAAAAGAAAAATATTAAAATTCCTGTCCATAATAACAACCTAGCGCCATAAAAATATTTGTACCCTTTGATCTAGTCATTCTACTTCTGTGAGTCTCTCCACAGAAAATGATCGAACATGCAAAAAGACTTAAGCTCAAATATTTAGATGCAAGACTACTGCCAATACAAAAGGAGAAAATAACTCTCTTAGTTACCTGCTCAACAGCCAAATTCATCTTCTTAGCTCCTTGATAATTTGTTTAGGTGGTAGTGGCCAAGTCCCAGAGGTAAATCATGATTAGTCCAAGAACCGGCATGAGACCAAGTTCTGGTCAAGGAGATGTAAGGGAAAGCATCCTCAGAGGGATTTCCAAAGTACAATTACTAAATCAAAGGGTATAAATAGTTTTAAAGCTCTTAAAACTTGGCAAAGTCTTCCTCTTCTCCTCCCCTTCCCCACCCAAGAAAAGCACATTTTTTTTTAACTCCCTTTTCGACTTGCCCACTTGTTTCCTGCTTAGGGTTCAAGTATGTAAAGACATTAACCTACAGTGGTTTGGCACTGCGGCAGCCATCTTGAAACTATTATAGAAAATCCTGATGAACCACAGAGATACCAACTTATTATCACCCTGATCAACCCTGTAACCACCTACTTTCAGACTTTCAGAACCAACTGCTTTTATTTAGACTGCATTTCAAAAGCATTCTAAATGAAATACATCTGTGTAATAAAATATTACAGTTTTTCAAAATGATGCCTATGAAGTTTTTTGACATGATGGAAAAGCTGATGATATAACATTAAGTAAACGAATAGTAGGTTACAAATCTGAATTTAGAACACAATATCAGCCGCGTACAAATATGTGTAGAAGAAACTGGAAATGACACAAAATGTTAAGAATATTTGCCTCTACATGATGGGATCATAAGCCATTTACCTCTCTGCTTCTTTGTGTTTTTCTATATTTTCCAAATTTTACATAATCAGTATATAGTCATCCCTTGGCATCCACAGGGTATTGGTTCCAGGACCTTGGTGGATACCAATCTGCAGATGCTCAACTTCCTTATATAAAATGATGTAGTACTTATATTGCTTCTACTAACAGAAGACAGAAAGTCAAACAGAAAAGACCCCTGTGAGTTCAGAGAATTAAATTGAGAAATTATGTACCAACTCAAAAATAATATCCAGGGTAAATATGGCCAAGTACCATTTTCTAGCCTAAGGGCCATGCATTCTGATCACCTTCAATACCCTCACTTATCTTTTAAGCTAGAAGGGGAGAAATGTTTTGAATTAAGTACAATCTCTGATAACCACATTACCTAATGTCACTAGTAACAGAACTATCACAACTTTTTCCTTAAGAAAAATAAAATGGATTCTGTTAATTTTACAAAAGTGACTCTAGCTCATTGTAAAACAAAACATTCAAGCAAAACAGAATATATTGTAGAAGTAAAAGCTCCCCACCACACCAGTCTTTGAAAGTAACCACTGACCACTATTAACAGATCCGTGTGCATTTTCCCAAACACTCTGTTAGGGCATATGCAAACTATGTAAGTTCTTACAAAAGTTGCCCCTTTTTTCCCCTTGGCATTATGTTGTGGACATTTTCTCTGTCTATATATAAGATGACCTCATTCTTTCTAATGGCAGCGTGGTGCTCTATTGAATGGGAGTACCACAATTTATTTAGTGGACATTATGGTTGTTTAGAATTTTTTTCTGCCACTGAGGTTTGAAGGGACTATCAATAATAGTCAATAGTCAACAGTATCAATAGTAATAGTCAATAGTGTCAATAATACTCTCCATTTTCCTATTGGATTTCAGAATAATTGAAAGATAAAGACACAGGATTCAGATATAGAAATAAAATATCACTTTCATTACTGATTAAGTGAATTCTAGAGAACATGGCTTAGGTGTGAGAGTCTAATGAGTTTACTAATAAGATACCCACCACCACCAGAATCTAACTTGAACCTCAAAACTGCAGGTTGCCCCACAGGGCCAGAGTTCATCCTGTGACCAAGAGCGGATGGGAGTACAATGTCACTGAAGGTAGGTGGATCCAAGCAAGGGGAGAGGAAGGAGCCAAACAGAAATGCTCAGCTCTTTGTCCCAAACACACAAGTAAGAACCTTCACTCTTTCCCAGGGTTGACGTAAGTGAGTTCATGGGGCAAAAGGCCAGGAATACTAGTCTGGTGAAGTTCCCTCCACATGGAAACATGAAGCCAGGAGACAGGCTGCCTCTGCCCACACTGTTCCAAACTATTACAATTACACTGACTATCTTTGTACAGATAAATCTGTGCTATTATTTGACCTTTGCTGGAGGATAAATTCCTAGACTGCTAGATAAAAGAGTGGGTCTATTTAAAATCTAGAAAGGTATTCCAAAATCCCCTCCAAAAAATGTGGTATCAATTTACACTCCCACCAAGAGAGTATGAGAGTGTTTATTTTGTCCCTCCTAGCCAACTACCCTCCTTTTTAAACTTTATCAATGTATTATACAACAGATTGTTATAATTTGCATGCTTTTGACTACCAATGAAGTTGAACACTTTTTCATAAATTTACCGGGCACTCAAGTTTCTTCGTCCATGGCTGCCTATTCAGGAATGTGCACTTGTTTTTCTAGCAGTGATAATTCGCTTGGTTTGCACTTTCCACCCTCTCTTGTCCAGTCCTCTTGCAAACAACCCTACAGATTCATGAGACATCCAGATGGCATCAGAGGTGGCACCTCCATGAATGAATTCAGGTTTTCCTGGAAATATAAGCCAAGCAAACCTGTTCCTTTGGCTTCCGTAAAACTACGTTCTAGTGAAATTAATTAAACAGTCTGAACACGACCATAATATTAAATGCCAAATATTACTGGAATTAAGAGGTCATATTTGAGGTCTAGCTCTGTCATTTAATAATCTGGGTTACCTGGGGTAATCCACTAAATCTCTCTAAATTCCAGGGGCGGCTTCTATCAGATGGCAGTAGAATGAAAATAACCAGGTCAGTAGTTTTCAAGACCTTTTTTTTTTAGCAGCAGAACCCTACGTGAGTACAAAATGTACAAAGGCAAAATTCAGAATGACTCTGTGCAAAGTGAAGATGGCAGACCTCTAAACCCTAACTATATGGCCTCTGGCTTGTCCCCAGCAGCGGCCCCTGGTATACTCCCCATGGAATTCTTACAACACCAACAGGTCCAGCTTGAAAACTACTGACCTCAGGAGAACTGTAAAGTGCCTCCCAGCTGTGCTCTAGACACAGTCAGGATTTTCAGGAATGGAAATTCTGAATCACTCTAGTATATAAACAAGTGCTTCTATATTTCCTAAGGGCCTGTTTAATTTTGGCATGCATCTACACCTGAAGATTAGTAAAAAAAATGACACAAAAAGCATTAACATCTGTAACGGGATGACTCTAAGCTAGAATTGTCTCTGAGAACCCTTGAACCCTTAAAATACCCAGACTTGGAAAACTATCTAATATCAATATTTTGTAAGATTACCTTGTGAGGGGCCATGGCATCAAGCCTTGCCCTATAGGGGGGTTTCCTTTTCATGGGACTGGTCATTTATACTATTGATCGGCTTGAAAAGACATCACCCCAACAGCAGAAAATAAGGACTTTAGAAAGTAGCCTTAAATCAGGTGAGGAAATACATCCCCAGGACTGGCTACATAATTTGTGGGGTTAGGCCAAAATGAAACTGTGGAGCCCCTTGTTCAACAATTATGAAGAATTTCAATACGGTGACAGCGGAGCATTCAACTACCTGTGAGATGGGACCTTGCACGATAGAACAGGTGGCTCATCTGCCCAGGAAGCTGGGCTGGGTATCACCACCTCTGGGCCTAAAGGCGCACTGGGCCCAGACTCAGGAATGATGATGTCTGAGGCATGTCGGATATGGGCATGAATGAGGGGAAGTTAAGTTGACCCTAGCCTCAGAGGGACTGGAAGCAGGCAGTGAACAGTAGGAAACCTGGGTCCTGGCCTGTTAAGGAGTTAAGTAAACTATCCCCTGCATATCACTGTCCTTTCATCATCCAGGAGCCTTTAGTGAATCTCCTTAAAATGGACTCCACTTACACTTCGCACTTTTGGAAAAGAACTTTGCAGAATAGCCAAAGGATGAGCCCAGCTTCCTCTCCAGGGACTTCATGGTAGAAGACGGAAGAGGACAGCTGTGCCTAGCAGGAGAGGGCGAGCATGGGCAAGTAACTGTGAAACAAATGTGATGGCTCCGTCAAGTGCTATGCAAACGCTGATAAGAGAGTAGTGATTTCCTCCTGGGAAGTAGTCAGGAGAAATTAAACTGCAGTGAGGAGGTAACATCTGAATGACCCTTGAAAAAACTACAGGTGTTAGCCAGAGGGGGACATCACAAGATGAAGGACAGGCATGTTGCCATAAGCAAACATGCTCTGCTGTGGCCTTGGCTTTTAGGTATTTTGAAATGACCCACACAAGGTTGCCCTGTCCTTCCTTTGACGTGGTATTTCCTTTGTTATGATTTTGAGGAAATTATTCATTGACTAACTGATGATGAATTAATGGAACAATGTGTTTTTTAGAATCCTTTGTGAAGATATTTTTCAGAATTTATGTTAGGTAACCACTGGGCCCAAAGAATGATCCATACAGACTGTTATGGCAAATGACTTCACTCTCAGTGAACAAAGATGTAACTGGCATTGTTGTGAGTAAATTTATGTTTATATTTTAGATTACTCCTTTAGGACAGATCCACAGAAGTAGGAATACTAGGTCAAAGGTTTTTTTTTTAATGGAAGGCTCTTAATATACACTTTCTATCTGCTTTCCAAAACGGTTTTACCGCTTAGCACTTCATCAGTATATGAAGAAACTGCTTCATCCGTACCATGGCAATATAGAGTATCCTCATTCAGTCATCTTTCCCAATTTGGTAAGTGAAATGGTATTACACGCATTAAACGTGGTTGCTTTTAAGTTATCGGTAAAGTTGAACATTTTTAAAGATTTATTAGCCACTTGTAGATCTTTGATTGTCTTTGTCCTTGATTGTGGTTTGTTGTGGGTTTTTAATATTTATTTATTTATTTGTCTGTGTCGGGTCTTAGTTGCGGCACACGGGATTTTCTTTGCAGCATGCAGGCTCTTCCATGCAGCACGCGGGCTTCTCTATCGCAGGGCACAGCCTTTCTCTCTAGTTGTGGCACGTAGGCTTCTCTCTAGTTGTGGCACGCAGACTTCTCTCTAGTTGTGGCGTGCAGGCTCCAGACCACACAGGCTCAGTAGTTATGGCAAGCAGGCTGTCTAGCTGTGGTACATGGGCTCAGTAGTTACAGCACACAGGCTCTAGAGCACGTGGGCTCAGTTGTGGTGCATGGGCTTAGCTGCACCACGGCATGTGGGATCTTAGTTCCCTGACCAGGGATCAAACCCATGTTCCCTGCATTGGAAGGTGGATTCTTAACCACTGGACCACCAGAGAAGTCCCTGTCCTTGATTGTGTTCTTAATTTTTAATTACTGACTTGCAAGAGCTTTGTATACATTCAAGATATTAAGCCTTTGTCATTCTATTTATTGCAAATATTTTCTCCAGAAAATGTTATTTTATGTCTTCAAATTTCAATTACAGTTTTAAACACAAACTAGCACTCCCATTGGTCCTTTCCTTTGTGATCAAGAAATTACATCCAATTCCTATACTCACTATATAATGCTATAACCATCACAAAGTTATAGGACAGACCTTTTCAACTGTATTTAATTTTATTTTCAAAAATAGTGATTTGTTAAATATTGTCTCCATTTAACTTAATTTTTACATCTCCATTTAACTTAATTTTTACATCTCCATATGTTTTTGTTTTAATTAATTAATTTATTTATTTGGCTGCATTGGGTCTTCGTTGCTGCACACAGGCTTTCTCTAGTTGCGGCGAGCGGGGGTTACTCTTCC
Organism: Neophocaena asiaeorientalis asiaeorientalis; assembly: GCF_003031525.2. Lineage (NCBI taxonomy): Eukaryota > Metazoa > Chordata > Mammalia > Artiodactyla > Phocoenidae > Neophocaena > Neophocaena asiaeorientalis. The sequence continues at coordinate 2,435,897 of NW_020172867.1, forward strand.
TTGTGGTGCGCAGGCTTCTCATTGCAGTGGCTTCTCTTGTTACGGAGCACGGGCTCTAGGCGCACAGGCTTCAGTAGTTGTGGCACGCGGGCTCTAGAACGCAGGCTCAGTAGTTGTGGCACACGGGCTTAGTTGCTCCACAGCATGTGGGATCTTCCCGGACCAGGACTAGAACCCGTGTCCCCTGTATTGGCAGGCGGATTCTTAACCACTGCACCACCAGGGAAGTCCCTCCATATGTCTTTTTGAAGTAAGTTAACAAATCGTAACAAAATTTTTCTCTCCTATTTTGTATCTCAGTTGTATTTTTTTAATGGAATTTCCTTTAAAAGAATGAAAAGAGAAACCATAGACTGATAAAGAACTTGTATTCAAAATATACAAAGAACTCTTAAAACTGAGCAATAACAAAAAACCCAATTTAAACATGAGCAAAAGATCTGAACAGACACCACACCAAAGAAGATATTCAAATGACAAAGAAAGTATGAAAAGATGCTTAACATTATATTTCATTGGGGGAATTGCAAATTAAAACAAAATACCACAACAGACCTAATAGAATGGCAAAACTCCAAAATACTGACAACACCAAATGCTGGCAAGGATGTGGAGCAACAAGAGCTCTCACTTGTTGCTGGTGGGAATGTAAAATGGTGCAGCTATTTTGGAAGATAGCTTGGCAGTTTCTTACAAAGTAAACATAGCCTTACCATATGATCCAGCAATCATGCTCCTAGGTATTTCCTCAACTGAGTTGAAAACTTATGTCTACAAAAAACTGCACATAAATGTTATTTCAGCTTTATTCATAATTCCCCAAACTTGGGAGCAACCAAGATGCCTTTCAATAGGTAATGTCTGGGGGAAGAGTATACTGAACAGAAGAACAAGGGCAAAGGCCCAAAGTGGGAACAGCATGTGTTGTCAAAGGACCAGAGGCTAAAGTAAAGTGGTAGAGGAGGGACCTTCCTGGTGGTCCAGTGGGTAGGATTCCGTGCTCCCAATGCGGGGGGCCCAGGTTCAATCCCTGGTCAGGCAATTAGGTCCCACGTGCATGTTGCAACTAAGAAGGCCGCAGGCCACAACTAAGACCCGGTGCGGCCACAACTAAGACCCGGTGCAGCCCAAATAAATAAATAAATAAATATTTAAAATTAAAAAAAAAAAAGTGGTGGAGGAAGGAAAGTTAAAGGAAGTGAGATCTGAGAGACACCTGGGGCCAAGCCACTTAGGCCTGGGTAGGGACTTCGAATTCTAAGAGTGATGGGCAGCCACTGGAGGGTTTGAGCAGGATTGCGCTATGGTTGATTTACATTTTAACTGGATCACTGGCGTAGCCGTTTAATGAATGATCTATGGGAGGATGCAGTAGACAGCCTCTACAGTAGCTCCCAACGACTCCTGCCTCCTCCTGTGCTGCCTGTGATACTGTGAGTTATAATCAAAAATATACATTTGGTCTTCGTCCAGTTCCTGGCACAGGAATTTCCAAGGTTTTTGTGACAAGAAAGATAAAGATGTCTTCTGTTATTTATAACAAGGTCCTTTCAACAATATATCAGTTTATGTTAACAAGAGGAATTTGGGAAAACCCCTAGGTAACCTAAGGATGGAAACTAGTTGCCAAGGGAACCAACCTTGATGAGCGGATTGGAACTTTCAGCTCCCCCCTCCCTACCACATCCCAAACTCCAGCAAGAGAGGCTAGAGATTGAATTCCATCACCAAGAGCCAATGATTTAATCAATCATGCCTATGTAATGAAGCCTCCATAAAAACCAAAAGGGACAGCGTTCAGAGAGCTTCTGGGTGGACATGTGGAGATACGGGGAGAGTGGCTTGCTGGGAGACAGCATGGAAACTCTGCAGCCATTCCCCATACCCTGCCCTATGCTTTTCTTCCATCTGGCTGTTCCTGAGTTATGCCCTTTTACAATAAATCAGTCATCTAGTAAGTAAATATTTTCCTGATTTCTGTGAGCCTCTCTAGCAAAGTAATTGAACCAGGGTGTTTGGAACCTCTGGTTTATGGCCGGTCGACAGAAGCACAGGTAACAGAATGGATTTGGAAGTGGCATCTGGGCAGGGGGTTGGGGACGTCTTGTGGAACTGAGCCCTTAACCTGTGGGATCTGATGCCAGCTCCAGGCAGATAGCGTCAGAATTGAGTTAAATTGTAGGACACCCAGGCAGTGTTGCAGAACTGCTTGAGGTATGGAAAACCCACCCACCTGGTGTCAGACGGGTTGTGGGTATGGTTGTATTGTATGAGTAAAGGAGAAACACACAAGAGGAAGTGAGTTTTTCCGTAAGGATTCTCCAGGGGCATTTCAGTAAAATGCCCCTGGAGAATCCCCTCCTCTTGAGTGTGGGCTGAACCTAGCGACCTGCTTCTGACAAACAGAATACTGCAAAAGTCATGCCATTTCCAAGAAGAGGTTACAGAAGACTGTGCCTTTCTTCTTACTCACCCTCCCTCACTTGCTCTCCCCCTCAGAGCCCTCGCCCAGGGTAAGCCAGCTGCCAAGTTGGGATTAGCCCTATGGAGGGGCCCATGTGACAAGGACTGACACCTCCAGCCAGTAGCCAGTGAGAACTTGTGGCCTTTTAACAGCCATGTGAGTGAACTTGGCAGTGGATCTTCCCCCGGTGCGGTTTTGAAATGACTGCTGCTCTGCCCGCGCCCTGACTGCAGCCTTGTGAGAGACTCTGAGCCAGGGGACACTGCTAAGCCGTGCCTGGATTCCTGACCCCAGAAAGAGTGAGACACTTTTTGTCACATTAAGCCTACAGATTTGGGGTAACTTGTCATGAAGCAATAGATAACCAATACAGAGGGCAAGTTTGAAACCTGGAAGACCACTTTTATAGGACACTGAAATGGTCCATCCATCCTAGTGGTAACGGTGGTTTGGACTAGCACGTAGCAGTGGCGGTGGTGAGAAGCAGCTGAATAGAAGATAACTTTTGTAAAGTGTCTGGCACTTAGCAGACACTGAACAACTGTTCATACCTCTTCTATTCCTTGGTAAGAATTACTCTAAGCAAGGACTAGAATTTCTAGGGGAGACTGAATTGATGGACCCTGTTCGGGAAATGACATGATACACTAATAGGTCATATGGCAGAGTCTCAAAAGTATCTACATACTTGTTACAGGTTCAGTTGTGTCCCTCCACAAAAGGCAGACACAGTTCAATCCCCAGTACCTCACAATGATACCTTATTTGGAAATAGGGTCCTTGCAGATGTAATTAGCTATGACAAGGTCATATATGGGCCCCTAATCGAATATATCTGGTGTCCTTCTAAGAAGACAGCCAGGTCTTGCTGTGACAGAGACACAGCAAGAAAGCCATGTGAAGATGGAGACAGAGATTGGAGTTATGCTACCACAAGCCAAGGAACACCAAGGTTCAGTGGTTGCCCCCAGAAGCTAGGAAGAGGCAAGGAAGTATTCTCCCCCAACGCTGTAGATGGAGCATGACCCTGCCAACACCTTGATTTTGGACTTCCAGCCTCCTGAACTGAGAGAATAAATTTCCGTTGTTTGAAGCTACTCAGTTTGTGGTACTTTGTTATAGAGGCCCTAAGAACTGATACAATACCTATAAATAAATGGTCTTCCTTCTTTACCTCTGCCTCACTAGGTCAGAAGATACTGGAGTCAACCATCAAATCTCATCCTTTAGCACCGACACAGCCCCATATTCATAAAGATGGTTAGGAAACACTTGGTACTTGGTGGCAATGATGATGGTGATTTACTTTCTTTTGTTGTTTCCAATATACACTCTGTGCTGAATACACCAGAAATCTTTCCAATTAATGTTAATGGGTGACCAGCCTCTGTCTGGTTCCCTCCATGGGAAATGAGGCCACTAAGAGGAAGTTATCAGTAAGGGATTTATGTTTTAGTAGCATGCTTAATTATGATACAGCCACGACTGTCTCTTGCACAGGAATTTAGCATGTAAGATTTACAGCTCTTAGCACAATTTTTGCCTTTGTTGTCTCAAAGAGCCTTGTCTCTGAGGTTTTATTGGACTAGCAACCTTTTTTCTATTGTGTCAGGCTGCCCCCTACTGTTTTGGTCTTATAATCTCATCCTGGCTGATACAGTTTTAAGTTGGTTTTCAAAATGTGCGTTTTCTGCCAGGGTCTGTAAACCTGCCTGCTCTCATGCCACAAAGCACACAGAACATTGGACTCGTGGGCATGGGGGAAGGGGGCCTTATTTTTTTCTTTTAATAAAGCCACTGAAGAACCACACACACACACACACACACACACACACACACACAAATATATATATATATAATTTCTTTCTTATTTCTTGAGGGCAGCAAACACCTTCAAGAGATATCCTCTCTTTTCATGATACAAAAACGGGGAAATATTTTTTTTAAGAGAAGCTGATGAAATTTTAACTAATCCAACCAGCCAGAGGAAAGCAATATTACAAAAGGGGCCTCAAAGGAAGGGTGGGATTTCTTTTCCGCTTCAAAGGCGTTGATGTGCAATGCTGTGAGAAGGCAGCCTGCTTGTGGGGAAGGTCGGCGCGCTGCAGACACCCAAGTCCAGCCTCCTCTCTGCGGCCCCTCCCCGGCCATCCCACTGCTTAGCATGTGGACAGGGTCAGCCCGTAGCCGGGAAGAAAAGTGACAGACTTATATGTATTCCACAGGATATATTAGTAAGGAAAGAAGAGAGAACCTGGAAATTAGTGTTTGGGCTTTACAACACAAATCTATTCTCAAGGTATTGGAGGAGGGTGTTGGGGGGAGGGGGAGGGGGAGG
>NW_020172867.1:2440829-2494785 GCF_003031525.2 Neophocaena asiaeorientalis asiaeorientalis
CAAAGGTAATAACTGAGAACAAACTCTGTGCTGATGGTTTAAAAATCAGAAAGACCTCATTGCAGGGCAGCTTCCCCAATTCCTGATCTTTTCCCTTTCTCTTCCTCAACCCGCATCACTTCAGTGGTACCCAGACTGTGCTGCCCTCCCTCCAGGCCTTCCCATGGATGACTAGCTAATCTGATCATCAGAGCTGTGCTTCTGTTCGACCACATGCAGCTTCCTTCCACAGACTGGTGGCATTTTGGCCTATACGGTAATCCTATAACTGGCTCTCGGCAGAGTCTGGTGTCCTGTGACCCTTGTCACTACCGAGGCTTTGTTCAGATCCCCCAACCGCCTGCATACACCTTTACTCTCTCTGCAGCTGCGTTGTGTCCTGCCCTATCTGGGCTGGAAGCCTCTGGCAGGGGTGGGGAGGGGCATCCTTTTGCTCTGCCTGTGCTGTTAGGCACTCCTGGGCCCAGGCCTGGGACAGTGCTCTCTCCCAGGGTTTACAAAGGAGAGTAAGGGCTTTTGGTGGGGATGTCACTGGAAAACATTTTTTATTGCATTGTGCCAGATAAACCCAAAACCTATTCCATAAAAGACTTTTTTTTATTTTATTTTGCATGGTCGGAGAGAATAGCCCAGCTGCTATCTTTGGCTCGCCTCCATTTCTTACTCCCATTCATAAAATCTTTAGAGAAGGTCGCGTGCTGCTTCCTCACAGGGTGGATCAAGTTGCGCTCCAGTCCGGAATGAACTGGATATCCACACAGGTGGCTAGAAAGGCCCTGCACAGTCTGTCTGTCCTCTCTACTCTTACTCTCCCTACCTAACCATCCTCCACCATCAATCAATAACTCACAAGCTCACCGTGAGCCACAACTAAGGAGCCTGCCTGCCGCAAGTAAGAAGCCCACATGCCACAACTAAGGAGCCAGCGAGCTGCAACTACCGCCTGCCGCAACTAAGACCCTGCACAACCAAATAAATAAATAAATATTTAAAAAAATAATAATAATAGCTCATAGGCTCAGCCACTCTGGAGACAAAAGCCCAGGCCAGAAGCTGGGGGATCGCAAACACCCACCAAGCTTCTGGCACTTGCGGATTTCACATTCACAGCAGTCTAAGAGACTCATGGCTGATAGCAATTTATCTTTTGCTGAGGCTCAAATTTGAACGTTAAATCCCATGACGCTAGTGTTTGGGAGTCAGTCACTTAGTAAGAGAGCCTAGTTAACTTAGTTAGCGACCCTAAAAACACAGCACTATCATTCTTAATTTACCACATTCCAGGTACTGTACTAATTACTTGCTATACATCATTTCGTTTAACCATGATTATCCCCGTTTTATAGATGAGAAAACTGAGATTCAAAGAAGTTAAGAAATTTTCTCCAGATCGTAGTGAGTGACATTGAGCAAGACCATAGAGCTAGTAAGTATGATTGAGAATCACACAGCTAGGTAGTGTGAAGTGAGCAAGGTCACAAAGCTAGCTGGTGTGACTGAGATCCCAGAATAAGTGTGAGTGGAAAAATCACAGGCTAGCTGATCGGGAATTACACTCCAGGTCTGTCTTACCTTAAACTCAAGCAGTTACCCACCTCAGTTCCGCCTCCTCTGTCATTATCTCCTTACTCTGGGCATGCGGCAATGAACATGAAGCCATAGAATTTTGTTACCATGTGGAAAGTGGCCCTGGGTGCTAGAAATACCTTCAGTGAATATTGAAAAGGCTATTTGATTGTGGTCTGAGAATACACAAAGATTACACTTGGCTCTGGATAGACATACAAATCTGGAAAAGGCCAGGAGCCTGGTTTAAAACAACTCCACTTTTATGAATCTGAGAATTTTGAAAGCTCGTATAAAACCCTGTGCCAAGGGTTTTATATGAACAGAGAGAGAAACAGAGATCTATATACAGCCTCTCTATGTATATGGATATCAGTATACCGATAAGACATTTCTGGCTCTCAAGAATATAATGCCGTTAGCATACCACGAGAAAGAACAATTAGAAGCTAAATTATGCAGGGATGACGATGCACTAAAGGTGCTCAGGACTAGAAGTGCATTGAAGCATTCAGAGAACGTGCCTGAAGAAGGAAAACGTGAATTAGGCCTTCGAAGATGAACACAGTTTAGATGGCTGGAAAGAAAAAGGAGAGCATTCAGGCAGATGAAACAAACTAAAACAAAACTCAGAGGCATAAATGAGCATAACAGACATGGGAACTGTTAACCTAGATTGTAAACTCCCTGGGGGCAGGAATTGTGTCTTAGCTTGTTCACAGTTCTACCTCCAGAGACTAGCACATGATGGGCACTCAGAAATTATTTGTTGATGAAAGGAAGAAAGGGGAGAGAAGAGAGGGAGAGGGGAGCAAGAGCGAGAACTCAAATGAAGAAAGACAGTAGAAACACCTGACCACAGAAGAAGGTGTGTGTTAGGAGTGGAGAGAAATAAGGTTGGTAAGACTTGGTGGAGCAAAGGGAAAAAGGGCCTTACCAAAGTCAGGGCAGAGAGTCTGATTTAAAGCAGCGGGCAACAGACATAGAAAACAAACTTATGGTTATTAAAGGGGAAAGGGAGTATGGGGAGGGATAAATGAGGCATTTGAGATTAACATTTACACACTACTGTGTATAAAATAGATAACCAACAAGGACCTACTGTATAGCACAGGGAACTATACTCAATATTTTGTAATAACCTATAGGGAAAAGAATCTGAGAAAGAAGAGATAGATAAAAATTAAGTTGCTTAACTTCTCTGAAGCCTCAGTTTCTTCATCTGTAAAATTTAGCCTACTCCATAAGGTTGCAAAAGAAATTAAATGAGATAATGTATGTAAATCCACTTAGCACAGTGAGTACTCAATCAACTGTAGCTCTTATTACTGTTACTATTACAATTTATTAATATGAAAATTAGCTAATTCAAAAATAAATCCAACTACAATTCATTAGGAGTAGTAAAAAAAAAAAAATGACCACACTATTACTAGTGTGGTACTAGTAATATTTACTAGTATTATTAAATTACTATACTATTAATATAGTCGTTGAGCATTCTTTTATTCTTCTGAACAGCAGAATAAATATCTTCATTTCATAGTCCAGAGGTGACAGAAATTGTGTGTGTGTGTGTGTGTGTGTGTGTGTGTGTATGTGTGAAATACTGTCCAACAATCTCCCTCTATCTTTTCAAACTCAAACAGCCTATGCTCCTGAAGCACCCAGAGGTCAGCACCCTGGGAAGTTCTGGCGCTTTCCTTTACGAAAAGGCCGTTCCATCACCCCCCCTGAAGATGTCCTTCTGGCACTTTACAAGTCTTTCATTAACTGAGGAGACACAAGTGTTTTCCTTCTATAAAAGGGAATATCTAGCACACAGAGCCTAGGCCACCCTGAATCACTGTCCTGACGTCCTCGGCAAAATTCCTCCATCTTCTCGGAGTTCCACCTTTTTCCTATCTTCACATAGCTCAAGTCCTATCAAGCAGAGAGCTAACTTGAGAATGCAGGTCTCTTTTTCAAAGAGTTACTTTTACTTAGGCTATAAAAAGCAGTCAGAGACACTGAACGCCAGATATTTGAGGATGGATGAATGGTTAGCGGAACAGAAGGAAGGGGGAAAAGCACCCTAAAATCAACCACAACATCTGAGAGAATCAAGAAAATTCTCTGTTATGGTGAAAGAGGCATGAAGAGGAACAGTTGAATTGTTAAAAGCTAAATCTGGGTTTCAAAGGGAAATCTTTTTTATAAAACTAAGGCAATCTCATTGAAAAACAGATTCTATTTTCCAAAAAGAATAAGAAATAAAATCTCCCAATCTTTTGACTCCCCAGCTTGACTCCCTAGAAGCAACCATACTTTATATTTTCTTATATCTCCTTCTAGAAATTGTCCTGCATTTATAAGAATATAGTGTGTGCATACATGTAATATGTGTGTATATAAATCTTCTTGTATTATTTCTAAACCTATCACTGAAAAAAATTATTTTAAAATCCTGATTCTTTTTTTAAATTTTTTAAATTGAAGTAGAGTTGATTTACAATGCTGTGGCAATCTCTGCTGTACAGCAAAGTGACTCAGTTATACACATACAGACATTCTTTTTAAAATCCTGATTCTTAAAGCAAAACTTCCTACTAACAAGAAGTAAAAGCCTTATACACAACAATCTCATGCCTTCACAAGAGTCAGCAAAAGTCCAGGTACTCTGTGAAACAGAAATAATCAAATGCTTCAAAATATTTAATTTCCTATTCCAGGAATGTGAAACAGGTGTAATTAAAATAACACTTTTTTAATTAAATGACCTCTCTTGACCAATCATCTGTGAATAATTCAGATTTCCCCCTTATTATTACTGTAAAATTAAAACGAGGTCATATAAACAGGAAGCTCCTCTTTAACTATCTTTAAGCACCAGCAATATATATTTTCCACCAGTTAAAATCCTTAATGATACAAAAAATCTGTCAAGCGTAACTCCCCCAATTCATTTGCCTGAAACCATCAATATTTTATCATGCACTTGCAGTTGGCTTTAATTTAACAGTCCAGGTTACTAATCAAACAAAACACCCAAGTCATTAAAAGTTAGCGTGCCATTTAGAAAGTGCATTTCACGTTTATTAAAATATCTTTCATGCAGCCATTAGAAACCTAAAGTTTTAATTACAATCAGATATTTAGTTCTACTCCCGTTATGCATTTGGCACTCTCTCGCAACTGCCCTGATTAATCTTCCAGACCAAGTTCATCCATTACCTCCCAAAATTATTTTCCTTATTTTCCTTATTTCCTTACCCCAACCCCTACAAAGAAGTAAAATGCATTTTAAAGGTGTGTAAAATAACTACCCCAAAGACAAGTCATTTAAAATATTTCATTTCAAATGTAATTTATCCTTCATAAAAGACCAAAGAGGCATCATTCAGAAATACAAACTGAAATTGAAAATTAGCTCTTCATGTCTCCATTGTCAATTTTCATTATTTATTTTTCTTGCTAATGATGGGGAAAGCTCAACAAAGCATTTTCCTACAATTTTCTAACTGTGTGATTCAATTAACGGTGATTTTTCTTTAAGCTTTTCAATCTTCCCTGCTCTTGTTCCTGCCCTGGCTTGCTCTAAAGTTCCATGAAAGAGGAATCTAATTTTTTTTTTTTAAATGAACTTATTTACAAAACAGAAATAGACTTACAGACTTTGAAAACAAACTTATGGTTACCAAAGGGGAAACGTCGGGGGGAGGGACAAATCTGGAGTTTGGGATTAATGTACACATACTACTATATATAAGACAGATAACCAATAAGGACCTATACCGTATATAGCACAGGGAACTCTACTCAATATTCCGTGATAACCTATATGAGAAAAGAATCTAAAAAAGAATGAATATGTGTCTAGGTATAACTGCATCACTTTGCTGTACACCTGAAACTAACATAACATTGTAAATCAACTACACTCCAACAAAATTTTCAAAAATAAAAAATTTTTTAAATAAAGTTTGATGAAAGAGACTACTGACATATAAAGCGTCAGATTTCATATTAAATCTAGATCTTCAGCATTACAGCATTTAGATTCTCCATCAATCATATTTGCTGCTCACTAAAAGACATTTTAGATGAGATTTAGAGCCAACAGCAAGTATGTGATCATCTGATCTCACTTCTAAGAGTCACACCAATGAAAACTGTGGGACCTGCTGTGGAGACGAAGGCCCCCAGCTGCCCAGGTATGAATGGAATTGCGAGTCCATTCAATAAACCATGGGATGTCCTTTAATGACTAAAAGCATCTTGCATACATCAAGCTAACTCAAACATAAATCCATAAAAGCCACTGTTCTAAATAAGATAAAATTATGTTAAATCATCATATATTTTAATAGGAAAAAGAGAAAGATCTTAACTGAAATTCAGGTTCCATTTCCAACAACCACTCGTATTTTCTAAGTCAAGAGATACTGTGGAATCCAAAAACCAAAACAAATGAACAAACATAACAAAACAGAAACAATCATAGATACAGAGAACAAACAGGCAGTTGCCAGGGAAGGGGGTGGAGGAATGAGTGAAATAGGTGAGGGGAATTAAGAGGCACAAAATTCCAGTTACAAAATAAATGAGCCACAGGGATGAAATGTACAGTGTGGGGAATACGTTCAATAATTATGTAATATCTTTGTATGGTGACAGATGGTAACTAGACTTACCGTGGTGGTCATTTTGTAATACAGAAATATCAAATCATTATGTTGTGTAACAGGAACAAACACAGTGTTGTAGATCAATTACACTTCAAAAAAACAAGCAAACAAACTCAGAAAAAGAGATCAGATTGGTGGTTACTAGAGGCGAGGTGGGAAGAGGGGATTGGAGGAAGGTGGTCAAGAGGTACAAACTTCCAGTTATAAGATAAATCAGTAGTAGGGATGTGATGTACAACATGATGACTATAACTAACACAGCTGTGTGTCATATAGGAAAGTTGTTAAAAGAGTAAGCCCTAAGAGTTCTCATCACAGGGAAAAATTTTTTTCTGTCTTTTATTTTGTATCTATATGGATTAATGAATATTCACTAAACACACTGTGGTAATCATTTCATAATGGAAGTCTGATCATCAGGCAGTACACCTTAAACTTATACAGTGTTGTATGTCAAGTATACATCAATAAAACTGGAAGAAAAAAAAGGAGAGAGAGATAATGTGTCCCAAGGAAAACTAGTCAAAACAAAAGTGTGCCTGAGTTTCCCACAGCTCAGCAGATCATGACTTCCAAGTTCTGTTTCCTTTATATGTTGGGAAAGTACGAAGGCATGAGCCTCATGGTACCTGCTTCCAGTCAAAGGAAGTGTATCAGAATATTGGTAGGTCCTGGGCAGAGGCAAGGAAAATAGCTTCTTGCCACACTCCGTGCCACACCTGGAGCCTGAAGCAGCTCTGCTTGAGCCCAGGGTTTGGCAAAGTCTCTCTTGAATAGCTCCATTCACTTGCCTAGAATTTTCCCAAGTCTCTAACGAGTTCCATCAGTTTAAGGCCTTCACTTCTCTAACCACAGGGGCTCAAACGCAGAGCAAGGGCCTGTAAGGGGGAAAACCCCATACCATTCCTTCCCTCTTCTGTGGCCTTGATTCGTGGTCCTGACCTCCAATCCAAAATCCCTCCTTTCTCACCCAGTTACAAAATCACAAATCCCTGGTACACAGATGGATGGAAAGAGATGAGCCAAAGTCAGTGAAGGTGTTATCCATTCTACTCTAACAGCATCCAAGCCACAGGTAGATCAGCCAAAAATACCTCTACTGAAAATTCCCGAAAGAACTGGAAAACGTTTCTGCCATCCTAGAGAATCCTCATTTCTAAAGAGACAATGTGGAGAACGTAGGAAGAGAAGAGCATATTCAAGGCCAGAAGTCTGGTCTCCATGGTCTTCTTTAAGGATTCATCTCTAAATAAACAGGAATTTCACAAAAGAGAGGATATTTCTTTCCCTTCAGATTCACCTAGGTTGCTCCAGAGTTCCTGGAACTATTATGGAGAATTCCAAATTATCCAAGTATTAATATTATCAGGCACTTGGCCCCACTATTGGCCCCATGAGGAAAGACAAAGAACCCTGAATTCAAGATCCTGCCTCCAAGATGCTGACACACTATTGGGAAGACAGGCCACAAGTACATGAAACAACCGGACATCACCTACAACGCAAAGTACTCACTGTTCTAAATTAATATAGTGCAAACTGAGCACACAGAGAGTAGAAAATGCTGCCATGGAGGGCCAGTCAAACTAGGCAGGGTGACTTACAAACAGCTTCCCAAAGAATGTGCGTTCTTAGCTCAATCTTCAAGGACTCAGTTCACCAAACAGCTGTATTATGACAGCACACAGCTCCAAGTATGTAAGATTAGGCATTCAATGAATCCTTGTTGAAAGATGAATGCTGGACATGGTATTTGGTGTAAATGACATGGTTTCCGAGGGAGAATGAGAATTAGAATAAATCTGATAAGAGCTAGCATGTATTGAGTATTTACTATGTTCCAGGCACTGTGTTTAGTACTTCACAATCTCATTTAATCCTCACGACCCCATTCCAGTTATCTATTGCCAAGCAACACACTGCTCCAATACTTAACATCTCTGAACAATGACTATTTTATTATATTTCATGATTTCATGGGTCAGGAACTCAGCCAGGGCTCAGCCAAGCTATTCTTCTCCCCCGTATGGCATGGACTAAGGTTAATCAGTGGTATGCAGCTAGCAGATGGGCCCATCTGGAAGGTCCAAGATGGGATCACTCACATGTCTGGCACCTTGGCAGCAATGGCTGGAAGGCTTGCCTCAGCTGGGACTGTTAACAGGAATGCCTATATATGCCTTTTCTAGCATGACAGTTTCAGGGTATTTGGATTTCTTACATGGTGGCTCAGGACTCCTAAGAAGACTGATCCAAGGGACTTCCCTGGGGATCCAATGGGTAAGACTCCATGCTCCCGATGCTGGGTTTGATCCCTGATCAAGGAAGTAGACCCTGCAATGCATGCTGCAACTAAGAGCCCACATGTCACAAAGAAGAAGTCTGCATGCCACAGCTAAAGATCCCGCATGCCGCAACTAAGACCTGGCACAGTCAAAATAAATAAATAAATAAATAAATAGTTTTTTTTTTTTTTTAAAGGCCTATCCAAAAAGTGGTAGCTGCTAGTCTCTTAAGGCGTGGGTCTGGAAACTGACACAACATCAGTTCACACACACTGTAAGGCAGTCACAGAGTCTACCAGATTCATGGGGCAGGGATATAGATTCTATCTCATTATGAGAAAAATATAAAGAACTCGTTACATATTTAATCTACCACAAATTACCATCTGGTCACAAATTATTTACATTTTTCCCTTGTGTAAAATTCTCTGACTCCTTTCCAAGGTCCCCAAAGGACTCAGTTAGCTCAAGATCTGGGATCTCATCATCCAAATCAGATCTAAATCAGGTCCAGGTGTGGATGAGACTCCACAGGTACAGTTCTTCCTCTCATCAGAAGGTCTGTAAAGAACAAGTTATCTACCAACACACACACACACACACACACACACAAACACACACACACACACACAATCATGAGACCGACATAGGATAATAGCAATAGACACCCCTATTCAAAAGGGGAAAGAACAGGAGGCACACAGCATTCATCTGGCCCATGATAGCTCTGAAATGCAGTTGGCCAAACATCATCAGTGGCTGGATTAGTGTCCAGTCCAGTCCAGGACTTGTGCTCCACATCTCTTGATTCCACTCTCTGAACCAACTTTCCTTTTTCTTAAGAACTAGCCTGTGATTGTAGTTCAGTAGCCTTAACTGCTTCTTGCCCATTGAAATTTGAGAGCTCTTTTTATTTTGAACTATCTTTGTCCGTTTTAGTCAAAGTTGATGTGGCTCCCATCAATTCACTTCTCTTAAAAACTCTGTGAGATTTCTATGGATTTCACTGGGATGCACTCCATTAAATAAAAGCCATACCCACAAATCTCTATAAGGCAGTTCCTTCTCTGCCTTGGGCTGAATCAGAGTGCTATGGGATAATTAGAAGCCTTTTTTCTAGTTCTAGACATATCTTTAAATCTTTCTGGAAGATTAACAAAGGGTTTTCAGCCATACTTTTATATGACCTTGCCTTGAGGTCACTTTACTTCGCAATTCTTTTGCCAATGGAGAGGTAGGGAATGAGAAAGTTTTATTTTGAAACCCATTAAATCCTAGGTCCCTACAGTTCCTTTAAAAATTGTTAGAATACTGCCCCCAAAAAATTATACTTATGTCTCTCTATCCACATCTTATTATCAGTGACTCAAAGAAACCAACTGGCACCTTAAATATTCTGCCAGGAAATCTCTTTAACCAAATCCACCAGTTTGTTAGGTTTATGTTCTATTTTTCCACACTATTACAGACAACAATATTGTCAAACTTTCCTCCATTACACAATAAGGGTCACATTTTTTCCAACCTCCAAAATCAATTTTATCCCTCCTTCCAGGCTTCACCAGTTGTCTTTTCAATGACCTTCTAGCTTTTATCAACAGCCTCCTCAAGGCCTCCTAGGTTCTGCCTACTGCCTAGTCCCAAAGCCATACATTTTAGGGTTTTATAAGAGAAGCACCCCACTTCCAGGTACCAAATTCTGTTCTAGTTTTCTATTGCTGCTATACTGAATAACTTAAAACAATAATCATTACATCGCATGAGTCTGTGTGTCAAGAATTCAATCAAGACTCAGTTGGACAATTCCTCTGCTCCACATGGCATCCACTGTAGTCAATGAGTCACTTGCGGGTATTCAGCTGATGGGTTAGTCGGAAGGTACGAGATGACTTCATTATGGCTGGAAGGTTGGGCTTGGTTAGGACCATCTCATACTGAGCCCCCAGCATGGTGGTCTCAGGGTGTGTGGCCTTCTAACATGGTGGATCAGGACACCTAGAGAAAGCTTTCCTAGAAAGGGGAAGTAGAAGCTGCCAGTCTCTTATACCAGAAACTGGCACACCATCACTTCTGCTATATTCTATTGGTCAAGCAAACACAGAGCCCAGATTTAAGGAGCAGAGACATAGATTTTACCTCTCAATGGGAGGAGTGTCCAAAAAATTTGGAGACATCTTTAATCTACGACAAATACTATGAGCTGGATATTCTTATTCTCATTTTACAAACAAAGAAAACTAAACCTAGAAAAATAGGTAATTTGCCCAAAGTTATACAGTTATGGTAAAGCTGGAATTCTAACTTAATCATCTATCTGCATGGGAAAGTAAATAAAGCAGCTGACAACTCCCAAAACGTGGTGATTAAAAGGGCATCATCTTCTGGAGAAACAAGGTATCTGCCTGTGTAGCCCTGTTACCTATCAGCTCAGGACACAAGCTTCCTCCTTTCATTTCATCCCTGCTCTCAGGTGGATTTCTGCAAGTTGCACTTCGTGAATGTTTATAAAAGAACAAATGATCACATACTACAAAAGTCTTAGAAAGGTAATGCCCTAGTCCATCTATGAAAGTGCATCTGACAAATTCAGCCTGACAGTATGATCTCTCAGAGGTGGAGGAAATAACGAGGGAAACTCCTCTTCTGGACCAACATGGGAAAATTGTATGGTGAGGATGAAATGGCAGGAACATTGGGGAGCAAGGGACTTTGTCATCCTGGAGTGATGACTGTTAGGGAAGAGAGAGCTGGTGTAGTCAGAGGCAAGCCCTCTTGCTATATGGCAGCAAGAAAACGTAGCTATGGGTCCACAGTCTGTGGTGCTGCAAGGGGAGATGAGGCAGGAAGGATGGGACTTTCAAAAATAAAATTCAGACCTAACTTCCAGAAATGATTCCTGGGAAGGAAAAAAGAGAGGAGGGATTGGTGTGGCTACACAGAAAGTGTCCTAACAAGCTCAGATTTAGGATACACATACCACAGACGGGGTCAAGGGACCCATTGCCAAAATTACATGCAAAAGTTGGTGCAAATCAATGGGAATTGTGTCAGGAAGGCTAAAGCAGAGAATGCACAAGCGATGCCAAAGACAAGACTTTTTATGATTTCGTTTGGAGCAGGAACGTGGAAAAAATAAGCCTGACGAGCAGAGATTATTGTGCAATGTTAACAGATCATAGAGAAAACAGAACTGCTCAACTTCTATTTTGCTTCTTCCTTTTCTTTAAAGAGAATGGGCATTTGGCTGGAAAGAGAAGCATGAACACTGAAAAAGCTGAAGCCCAGGTTGAGGAGATGACGTTGAGCAAAATTCTCTTTCTGTCGAAAACGAGTTCATCTCTTCCTGAAAATCCAGTGTAATTGAATAGATGAGATGTTGGGACACCGTAAAAGCAAGATTCTCCCCTGCACAGTTTAGGATGAAAAACAAACAAAATAAAACATGTGCCAGTCAGCTCTTGGACTGCAGTCCTCTGATCTCCACACACAGAAGATAGCAGGAAGTCAGAAATCCAAAGGGGCTATGGACACAGGAGAATGCATAGTGACTGCTAACTGGTATGGAGTTTCTTTGGAGGTAATGAAAACGTTCTGGAACTAGTGGTGATGGCTTCACAACCTGAATATACTAAAAACCCCTGAATTATACACTTTAAAGGATGAATTTTATGGTATGTGCATTATATCTTAATTTTTTTTAATAATACATTATCACATTTTACTCATGTCTTCAGCATCAACTTTCTTTTCTGTGTCCACCGATCTTAAAAAAAAAACACAAACCACAAAACCAAATTCCATTTTGAAAGTTCTTGTTCTCTGTGACTGATGACAAAATGTACAAACAAAACAGTTGGCTTTTTAGTTTTATGGGGGGAAAATGAAGGAGTATAACCAAACCTAGCACTTTTTTTTTTTTAAAAAGCATTTCGTGTCATTTTTAAAACAGAAAAAAATGCGAGAAAACGAATCAAAACTGTGGCAATATTACACTAAATTGCCCATCACAAGAAAGCTAGATGGGATAATAAATTAGCTAAAGTAGTGAGTCCAGTTCCTCAATAACTCTCTAGTAACTAACTGCACATACAATTGTTGAAAGAGAGGTGAGAAGGAGCTAGAATGGAAAAGGCTTAGTGACTTTAGTGGCCATAGCTTTAAAAGAAGCAGCAGAAAGATGGAGCTGCTGGGCTATGAATGCATCTGAGCTATGAAACCTAGAGTCCATTTGGGTCCAGGGGGAGGAGGGGTAATGGTCTCACTCCAGTCTGTGTGGATCAGAATATCCGAGCACTGTATGCCATTCCGGGTGCCACTGTCACAGAGGATCACAGGCAAACTGGAACCTGATAGAATACTGAAGGTCTGACACCATGACATAAGTTAAACCATTAAAAGGACAGATACTATTTAGCTTAGAAAAGAAAAGGAAAAAAAGAAATCTAAAACTTTTCTTTAAAAAAATTATCAGAAAAGGTCAGTTTTTGGATCTTCATGAGTCTTATTAGCAAGGCCTCAAAAAAAGGAAAAACCCAAGGTTGTCAAACATTTGAGGTCTGAGTTGAGTAACCTCAGACAAAATAGGTACATAACCAGAAGTCACAATTAACTGATGTCACAAATAAATGAGAGGGAGCAAGAAAGGGGGCCTTCAATTAAAAGTGGAAATATAACCTGGCCATCAGGGAGAAGGAAAAAGGGAAAAGACAGTCAATAGAGACATATACTTGGTGAATTCCTCAGGCAAGTCCCAGGGATCTGTATTATTTAAATGTCCCCAAATGGTTAGCAGACATTTTGTCCAATCCAAAAAGTCCCTGAGACATTTGGTCCATAAGACGTGGTCTATGCTAAAAGGTCCTTGAAATTTGGCTCTATCCAAAACATCCATGAGCATAGTCGGTCCATGATAAATGGTTTTGGACAGGACCAAATGTCAAGGACCCTCTGGCATGGAAGAAATGTCTTATGAATGTTTTGGACAGGACCAAACGTTCCTGCAAGTATCAAGGACACTTGGGGGTAAATCAATGTCTTATGAATGTTTTGAACAGGGCCAAATGTCCTGCAAGGACCCAAACAATTCTTAAGCAGCCAGAATGAGATCTGTTTACCACCTGGCATTTGGAAACCACTCTTCTGGAGAGCTCTATGATGTCACATATGTCCTTAAAATTCCTAAATCAGGGACTTCCCTGGTGGCACAGTGGTTAAGAATATGCCTGCCAATGCAGGGGACACTGGTTTGAGCCCTGCTCTGGGAAGATCCCACATACCACGAAGCAACTAAGCCCGTGTGCCACAACTACTGAGCCCACGTGCCACAACTACTGAAGCCCGCGTGCCTAGAGCCCATGCTCTTCAACAAGAGAAGCCACCGCAATGAGAAGCTGACTCACTGCAACGAAGAGTAGCCCCCACTCGCCTCAACAAGAGAAAGCCCACGTGCAGCAACAAAGACCCAATGCAGCCAAAAATATAAATAGTTTTTTTAAAAATCCTAAATCATTCCCTGTGACCACCAAAAATAAAATTCAAAGTTTTAAACTTGGCTTCAGAACTGTACCTAGTATGACCCAATTCTACTTTTAAAATTTTATCTCCCATTCGTTCCCATCACCAGTCTTGCCCTCTGACCAAACTCATGTATCTATTACTCATCCAGCATACATCTCTATTTGCTCCCTGTGTGCATCTGTTTATTCCATTCCCTATCCCTGGAAGGTGTTCCTCTTTGCATCCACCCACCCGTCACCAAACCTGCTATTCATCCAACCACCTTGAAGCAAAGGATCAAAAGCCAATTAATGAATTCTTTCTTGATTATTCCATGCAAAAGGTATTCTCTCATCCACATCCCTCTCAACTCTTGATCATTTAGTTACTTCAACTTAGGTCTCAGTTCCTTTATCTGTAAAACTATCATAATAATATTACCCGATTCATAGGGTTTTTTGAAGACCGAATTTATAAATATAAAGCACACGGAACAGTGACAAGAATACATGAGCTCTATAATTTATGATTATTCTTATTAGTAGTATGATTATTTTTATAGAAGGAAGTTAGTAGGACAAACCATAGTCTCTACTGCTACAGTTGGTCCTAAAGCTATAACCAATACCACCCATTTATGGTTCTCTACCACCAATTCTAGATTCCTCTCCCTTTGGCTAGCTTCTGCTGGTCTAGGTTACTTGCCTGCTGGGTGACCTAGACCTTCATCCCTGAGAGGTCTGAGCCCATGGCTAATTTTCCCCATCAGGCCTCTGTAGCTATAATTCCTTTTTCACATGAGAACACCAAGAGATATGCCAATGGATCTCCTGAGTTCTAAACATCCTCTTCCCTTTCCTTATTATGGAGCAGCAACCCTACCTCCTCATGGTGATCAGGGTCAATTACCTTTGCCACTATAACTCCTTTCTTAGCCTTAGCTAACTTAATGGCATGAGAAGTATAAAATGTTAAGGTATAAACATAGTTTAGATTTAGTGGGACTCTGACTGAGATCCCTGATGGAAGGAACCCCATCTGGGAACCAGAACCTCTAAAACTTCAGAAACTAAATTTGCAGGCACAAGAAGTACCTATTCACCATGCAAGTCACTTGATCCAGACTCATGCTCTACACAAAATCATATAATGGCCATTGACTCAAGAAATACTGCACCTTAAAGGACAGTGTTCCAACCTTGTAGATTATCATCTTCAAGGTGACACTTTAGCCACACCTTCAAGAAGTCATCCCAATACTTTTCAACCTATCAGCATACTATGTACTATGTGGTAAAATTGGTGACGCCATGATCATATGTTCATTGTTTTACCTCCTTAACATAAAGTGAGTATACCTTGATCAGGGTGACATGTGAGATGCTTTTTTTGGTACATCAGATACCCTGTGAGCTCTCAGTGGTAAATCAGGCAAAGACTGTCTGACATCTCCTGGATGATCCTCCTGACAACCTGGATGAACAGTGTCTCTTCTGCAGCGGATGCTCTCTAAAATGCTTTAATATGCAATAAAAAAAAAAGATGCTGACACTTTTTGCCCACTCTCATAGTTGCACCCACAGGGCTCCTCTCAAGACCAGGGAGAAGAATTTTGGGCAGTGCATCTGGTCATCCACTGTATGTGAAAAGTAAAAGTGTCCAAGGTAAAGATATACATGGATTCCTAGACAGTGGAGAATGGTTTGGCTATCACTCAGGGGCCTGGAAAAGTGAAGGTGTGCTGTTGGCCTTTCCAGGTCAAAGCAAACCGCTTCTGGTGTTCTGTACAAATTGGTATGAAGAAAAATGTATTAGCTAGGTTTATAATTGCCTATCAAGTGTTGGGGGCCGTGTTGATTTGCTCCGAAAAAGATTCTACACCTGAGGCAGAAGATGCAGTCAGAGTCACTACCTGATTAAGATTACAATATTCTTAGTCATTCTCTAAATCTATCCAAATGCTACACAAGTGAAACAGGTGATTTAAATGGGAATGTGCTAGGTATCACCAACCCCACATATTTTAAGTCTCTGATGGAGGCATAATATCTATAGTTCACCCATAGATGCATATTACTTCTAACTTACTACCTTGGTAGGGAGGCGAAGTTCCAGAAGCTTTTATTTAGCCCTGCCTATTATAAATGGTCCTTACCCCATGGGACACAGAGCGAGTGCAGGTATTCTGGCAGTTACCGACTGTGTATCTTCCAATATTGCATTCAACAACTGGGAAAATAACCACAGGGTCCATGGATCAACGCAACCACTGTGAGTTAGTTAAGTTTCCACTTGTCACCTGGCCACCATAAGTCCCCACTTTGACTTACTGGGCCTTGCTAGCATTTTACTTCCCCAGAAATTAGCATCAATACAGAGCCAGTATCTAGTAATACCCAAGAGATTTTTTCCTTACTGCACATTTACTCTAGTAAATAGGCACCAGTTCCCACTGGGGAAGACTTGAGAGAAGATTTACTGTATATACTTGTGGCAACATTACTAGGTCCTTCCCAAGGGGACCCAGCTGCCCTTCAGTCAAGGAACTCTGAGTCTGTGCACTGGCTTAGGTCTGGAAGATGGGTGAATGGCCATGACTCTCCACTGTGGCAATTTCAATCAGGTTGTTGGCCACCAGATCTGGAGTCTGTATTGTTGTTGTTTTTTCTGCTATATGAATGCAGCAATATTCTAGTAGAATACCCAACCCCTTCATTCATAATTACGCCATGATCACTTGGCTACTGTGAGAGAACCCTGTGGACCAAAACATTCTGATTACCAGTCACCCTCCTACCCTTAACAGTAAAGTTTACTGAATGAACTTGAGCTGGTTCACAGCAAGCAGCCTGCTGGACTACTGCAGCAACTTATAGGGGAGTGAGTAGCAATGGGCCTCTGCCTACTGTTAGGCACCACATCATCAGAGGAAAGAGAAAGAGAAAAAAAGCATGCCAAAACCAGAGAGAGAAGCCCCTTCCTCCCCTATGCTGTGCAGTATCCCTCCAGCACCCTCCATTGTTAAAGCCTAATATTGTACCAGATGGCAACGAAGAAATGATTACATAGTCCAGCTCCAAAATCACAAGGCAAAAAAAAAAAAAAAAAAAAAAGAAAACAAAAGTGGATTTGGAGCTAAGAGATAATAAGCTGATAACTAGCACATATGCTCACTGCTCTGAGACTTTGATTCCTTCCTTGATACCATGCCAAGGCAGTTCTGGCCTTACTGCCTCTTTCATTACGTGCCATCACTCTTTCCAAGCTTCTTTGAGCCATCCAGCAGCATACTGAGCTTGGCTCCAAGTGTCCCTGCCAGAATATTAAATCCTGAATCACAGGTGAGTATATTCACTGTAACTAACTCCTGCCGTATCTAATTCTATAGTCTATACGACCAGGTCATCACTCTCAAAACCCACTCCCAGGCTAATATGCCAGTATTTAATAGCCAGTTCCTGCAGCTGCTCTGCTCCTTTCTCCTTCAGCAGGGCCAGCACTTCATCAGTTGGGATACAATATATGACCAAAATTACTAGTCTAATGGCCAGGAAGGGAGGTGAGGGCAGACTCTGAGGACAGCATGTACTGTCTTGCAGAGCATTTGTTCCTGTTGCAACCTCTGCATAGTCTTTAGATGAGGGATAGGTGCTGCTATCCTCCATCAAGAGGAAATGGTCCATTTCTGCCATCCCAGGGGGTTCAGGGGAATCTGGTGATGCAAAGGTCTCTGGTGCACCCAACTGTCCCCATCTCAAGTCTCAGGGTCTTACGCCTTCCCTATCAGGATCTTAACTTTCATGTGAAAGAAGTTGCTAATGTATTCCCTGAAGTTCTGCTGTTCTTACACTCAGATCCTGAGCTTTATCTTAAGCGTGGTCCACCCTCTGGTTGCTGCACTGGAGGCCTTCAGACTTTCACATCATACTCTATTTTGATAATGAGCTGTCATTTTCTCTCGTCAATGCATCAGTAAGCACCCAAAATCAACGAACTCTTCCACTGTCCTTTTAATTACTGTCTCCCTCAACTCTCTCAAATACTAGAGATAGTGCATAAACCAGAACATTCTCATCAATCTGTGTTCCTATCTCAACCCCCCACAGGTGAAAGTGTTAATATTTGCAAGGCTCTGATAGGTCAAGCTACAGCATTTCACCTATTACGGTGATGGTCCTTGTTGCCATCTTGCTGGTGAGTTATCCAACCTTAGAATCCCATCCTTAGAATCTGCTGCCTAGGACCAACTGTCATAGGGAAGATTCAGGTAGAAGTGATTTATTAAGAAAAAGCCCTCCGGAAAAACTGTTAAGAGAACCGGGGGAGTAGGACAGGAAATGGGAGGAAACAAAGCAAGGCACTGTATTATCTATCTATTGCTGCATAACAAATTTTCCCAGCACTTTTCTTTTTAAAGATTGCTTTAGCTATTCAGGGTCTTTTGTGTTTCCATACAAATTTCAGAATCATTTGTTTGGAATTGTGATAGGGATTGCCTTGAATCTGAAGGTTGCTTTGGGTAGTATGGACATTTTTTATATACTGATTCTTCTAATCCATGAGGCTAGTATCTCTTTCCATTTGTTTGTGTCATCTTCAATTTCTTTTATCAACGTCTTATAGTTTTTCAAGTACAGGCCTTTTACCTCCTTGCTTAGATTTATTCTTTCTGATGCAATTGCAAATGGGATTGTTTTCTTAATTTCCCGGACAGTTCATTTTTAGTGTATAGAAACACAACAGATTTCTGTATATTAATTTTGAATCCTCCAACTTTACTGAATTATTTTATTAGTTCTAACATTTTTTTAGTGGCCTCTTAAGGATTTTCTATGTACAGTATCATGTCATCTGCAAACACAGTTTTACTTCTTCCTTTCCAAATTTGGATTCTGTTCATTTCTTTTTCCTGTCTGACTGCTGCAGCTAGTACTTCCAATACAATTTTGAGTAAAACTGGTGAGAGTGGGTATCCCTGTCTTGCTCTTGATCTTAGAGGAAATGCTCTCAGCTTTTCACCATTAAGTGTAATGTTGATTGTAGGCTTGTCATATGTGGCCTTTATTATGTTGAGGTATGTTCCCTCTATACCCACTTTGTTGAGAGTTTTTATCATAAACGGATGTTGAATTTTAACAAAAGCTTTTTCTGCATCTATTGAGATGGTCGTATGGATTTTACTCTTCACTTAGTTAATATGATGTATCACACTGATTGATTTGCAGATATTGAAAAATGCTTGCATCCCTGGAATAAATCCCACTTGATCATGATGTATGATCCTTTTAATGTACTGTTGGATTTGGTTTACTAATATTTTGTTGAGGATTTTTACATCTATGTTCATCAGTAATATTGGCCTATAATTTTCTTTTTTTGTGATATCTTTGGTTTTGGTGTCAGGGTGATGCTGGCCTCATAAAATGAGTTTGGAAGTGTTCCTTCCTGTTCAATTTTTTTTTAATAGTTTGATAAGGATAGATGCTAGCTCTTCACTAAATGTTTGGTAGAATTTACCTGTGAAGCCATCTGGTCCTGGGCTTCTGTTTCTTGAGCGTTTTTTTTATTACTGATTCAATTTCTTTACTGGTAAACAATCTGTTCATATTTTCTATTTCTTCCTGATCCAGTCTTGGGAGATTGTACATTTCTAGGAATTTATCTATTTCTTCTAGGTCATTCATTTTATTGGCATATAATTGCTCATATTAATCTCTTAGGATTCTCTGTATTTCTATGGTATTAGTATAACTTCTCCTCTTTCATTTCTGATTTTATTTGTGCCCTCTCTCTTTTTTTCTTGATGAGTCTGGCTAAAGACTTATCAAATTTGTTTATCTTTTCAAAGATCCAGCTCATAGTGTCCTTGATCTTTTCTATTGTTTTTAGTCTCTATTTCATTTATTTCTGCTCTGATATTTATTATTTCTTTCCTTCTACTAACTTGGGGTTTTGTTGGTTTTTCTTTTCTAGTTCCTTCAGGTGTAAGGTTAGATTGTTTATTTGAGATATTTCTTATTTCCTGAGGTATGTATCACTATAAACTTCCCTCTTAGAGCTGCTTTTGCTGTGTCCCATAGATTTTGGATCATTGTGTTTCCATTTTCATTTGTCTCCAGGTATTTTTTTTATTTCCTTTTTGATTTCTTCATTGACCAATTGGTTGTTTAGTAGCATATTGTTTAGCCTCCACGTGTTTGTGTTTTTCGCAGTTTTTTTCTCATAGTTGATTTCTAGTCTCTTGCTACTGTGATCAGAAAAGATGCTTGATATGATTTCAGTCTTCTTAAATTCATTGAGACTTGTTTTGTGGCCGAGCATGCAATATATCCTGGAGAATGTTCCATTTGTACTTGAGAAGAATATGTACTCTGCTGCTTTGGGTTGGAATGTTTTATATATATATATATTCCATCTGGCCTGATTTATCATTTGAGGTCAGTGTTTCCTTATTGATTTTCTGTCTGGATGATCTGTCCACTGATGTAAGAGGAGTGTTAAAGTCCCCTACTATTATTGTGTTACTGTCAGTTTCTCCCCTTATGTTTGTTAATATCTGCTTTATGTATTTAGGTTTTTTGTTTTAAAGTCAATTTTGTCTGATATAAGTATTGTTATGCCAACTTTCTTTTTGTTTCCATCTGCATGAAATATCTTCTTCCATTCCCTCACTTTCAATCTGTATGTCTTTAGATCTGAAGTGAGTCTCTTGCAGGCAGCATATATATGGGTCTTGCTTTTTATCCATTCAACCATTCTACGCCTTTTAATTGAAGCATTTAGTCTGTTTACATTTAAAGTAATTATTGCCATTTTGTTAATTGTTTTCTGGTTGTTTTTGTAGTCCTCTTTTGTTCCTTTCTTCTTCTTTTGCTCTCTTCCCTTGTGATTTGATGACTACCTTTAGTGTTATGTTTGGATTCCTTTCTCCTTTTTGTGTGTGTATCTATTATAGATTTTTGGTTTCTGGTTACCATGAGATTCATATATAACAACAATGTATATTTTAAGTTGATGATCACTTAAGCTCAAACACATTTTAACAACCCTGCATTTTTACTCCCCCCAAAACATTTAATGTTTTGACATCATATTTTACCTCTTTTTGTTTTATGTATTGTGGGTACAGATGATTTTACTACTTTTGTCTTTTAATCTTCCTATGAGCTACATAAGTGTTTGATCTACTACTTTTATAGTATGTTTGCCTTAACCAATGAGACTTTTCCTTTCATAATTTTCATATTTCTAGTTGTGGTCTTTTTTTCTGCTTAAAGAAGTTCCTTTAACATTTCTTGTAAGACCAGTTTAGTGGTGCTAAACTCTTTTAGTTTTTGCCTGTCTATAAAACTCTATCTCTCCTTCAAATCTGAATGAAAATCCTGCCAGCTAGAATATTACTGGTGGTAGGTTCTTTTCCTTTCATCATTTTGATGCAGTTGACCCTTGAACAACACAGGGGTTAGATGAGTCAACCCTCCTGCACAGCTGAAAATGCACATATAACTCTACAGTCGGCCCTCCATATCCATGGTTCTACATCCCTGAATTCAACCAACCATGGATCATGTAATACTGTAGTCTTTATTGAAAAACACTTGCTTATAAGTGAACCTGCACGGTTCAAACCCATGTTGTTCAAGGGTCTACTGTGTATTGTACCACTCCCTTCAGATCTGCAAAGTTTCTGCTTTCTGTAACTAGCTGCTTTTTTCTTGCTGCTCTTTAAGATTTTCTCTTTATCTTCCATTTTTGCCATTTTAATTACAACTTATCTTGGTTTGGGCCTCTTTGGGTTCATCTTGTTTAGGACTCTCTGATTCCTGGACCTGGAATGTATGTTTCCTTTCCCAGGACAGGGAAGTTTTCAGTTATTATTTCTTCAAGTGAATTTTCTGCCTTTCTCTCTCTCTCTTCTTCTGGGACCCCTATAATGCAAATGTTAGTACACCTGAGGTTTCCCCAGAGGGTTCTTAAACTGTCCTTTCGTTGTTGTGGTTGTTCAGCTTTACTGGTTTTTACTACTTGTCTTCCAGTTTGCTGACCTATTCCTCTATATCATCTAATCTACTATTGATTCCTTCTAGTTAATTTTTTACTTCAGTTATTGTATTCTTCAGCGCTGTTTGGTTCGTCTTTATATTTTCTAACTCTTTGTTAAACCCTTCACCATGTGCATCCATTCTTCTCCCAAGTTCCTTGAGTACCTTCATGATTATTACCTTGAACTCTTTATCAGGTAGTTGCTTATCTTCACTTCACTTACTTCTTATTCTGATGTTTTGTCTTATTCCTTCACATGAAACATATTCTTCTACCTCCTCGTCTTGCCTAATTCTCTGTGTTTATTTCTATGTATTAGGTAGGTTGGTCACATTTCCCAACATTTGAGAAGTGGCCTTATGTAGGAGATGTCCTATAGGCCCCAGCATCACACTCCCCTCCAGTCACCAGAGCTATATGCTCTAGGGGTACCCACTATGTGGGCTGTGTGGGTCTTTCTCCTGTGGCAGAACCAACTACTGTGGACGTGCTGGTAGGCAGGGCTGGCCCCCAGCCCAGTTGGCTGCCATGCCATGCCTTGTCTCTTGGCTGCCAGCCCACTGGTCAGTGAGGCCAGCTCCCAGCATAGCTGGCTACACAGCCTGGGGGTACCTGGGGCTGCTGCTGGTCTGCTGGTAGACTGAACCAGGTCCTGGTGTGTGGCTGCAGGGCCCTGAAGTGGGGAGTTACCAAGGCTGGTGCTGGCTTCCTGATATACAGGGTTGGGTTCCAGCACAGCTGGCTGCAACTCAAGGGAGTCCTGGGGCTGGTGCCGGTTCCCAGGGTGGCTGACCATGGGGCCCGTGGTTAGTTAGAAATCTTTGATTTCAAGTAATGAGAACCCACTTTAGGGCCTGTTGAAAGGCTGCTGAACAACCTCTCATAGGACCCGGGACAGACTCTTGGGTCAACATGCTTAATCCTGGAAACTGAGAACAGGAGACACGCAGGAAACCTAGCGGCCACTCTTGCTCTCTCTGTTGCTGTCTGAGGTCAAGAGTCTTTCTTTTTCTTTCTAAATCCCTATCTTACTTTCCTCTCTGAGAACAGATTTTCTTTACCCACTCATCCACATGCACCTGACTTACCATTTCTGCTCTTCAATTCACCTTTCATGTGGAGAAAAGGGAACCTTCCTACTTGTTGGTGGGAATGTAAATTGGTACAGCCACTATGGAGAACAGTATGGAGGTTCCTTAAAAACTAAAAATAGGACTACCATATGATCCAGCAATCCCAGTTCTGGGTATATATCTGGAGAAAACCATAATTCAAAAAGATACATGCACCCCCAATGTTCATCGCAGCACTATTTATAACACCCAAGACATGGAAGCAACCTAAATGTCCATCAATAGATGAATGGATAAAGAAGATGTGGTGTATATATATATATATATATATATATATATATATATATATACACATACACACACAATGGAATATTATTCAGCCATAAAAGGAAAGAAATACTGCCATTTGCAGCAACATTGGACCAGAGATTAACATATTAAGTGAAGTAAGTCAGACAGAGAAAGACAAATATCATATAATATCACTCATATGTGGAATCTAGTTTTTTTAAATGATACAAATGAACTTATTTACAAAACAGAAACAGACTTACAGCCTTCGAAAATAAACTTATAGTTACCAAAGGTGGGGGGCTAAATCAGGAGCTTGGGATTAACATACACATACTACTATATATAAATAGATAACCAACAAGGACCTACTGTATAGCACAGGGAACTCTACTCAATATTCTGTAATAACCTATATGAGAAAAGAATCGGAAAAAGAATGAATATATGTATATGTATAACTGAATCACTGTGCTGTACACCTGAAACTAATACAACGTTGTAAATCAACTATACTCCAATAAAAATTTTTTTAAAGTCACTTTCAGCCCTTCAGTGATTTTCTAGACCAGCTTTCTACAAATAGTTGGCTCAGTTTTTCCAAATTCCTGTGGTTACATAGAAGGAAATATTTCAAAATATTAATTTTAGTTATCTATAAGTGGTAGAATAGAGAATAGTTTTCTTTTTTACACTAGTCTGTGTTTTTTCAAATTTTTCTACAATAAACATGTATTACATTTATAATCAGCAAGGGAAAAAAATTGCTGGACTGGATTTTCTTTACCTCATCCCAATGTTCCATCACCAACACCTTCTTTCTTTATATCTCTACCTCACCCCTTCCTGCTAAATAATCTTTGGAAACAGAAAGTATTGTTAGCATAACACATCTAAGCTAAGCAATGAGGGCCAGTCATTATCAGCAATGGAGGGTTTTTTTATCTTACATATTATTTGCTCTGAGGAATTTGAAGGACCTGAAAAGTCAAGTGTCATTTCTCCAGGATAAAGCTGGGACCCTGGAGGGAGGACTACCAATTTTGCGGGGCAGGAGAGGAAGGAAGGAGACCCACCCAAGGTGGACACGCTATATGGACTGTTGGGCAAATCTCTGGAGAAAGTAAAAAAATTGTTTGGCACCCTTCTGTGGACTTGGTGTGCAATCATGAATATTTAATCGTATGAGCCAGTCCTCCTCATATTGATCTGTCAGATATTACAGGTGTAAATAAGGAATAGCAAACAAACAAAACAAAACCACAGTCTGAGAAATCATACGATAAGTAACAAATGAGAGTTTCAAAAAGAAAAAGTGTCAAGTAAGACATCTGATTCTCTCTTCTCCTATGGTCATTGTCTTCCCTCTTGTCTAGCTCTTACATAAGTATTTTAGAAGCCAAGGAAAAAATGCTAGTGTGTATATATATATATACATGTATATATATATATATATATATATACATGTATATATATTTGTGTGTATATATAACATACATACAATAATGGGACACTTTTGAAATCACTGCTATCCTGTTAAGTCATATCTAGTCCTACCTTGCACCCATAGGCTGCAATGAACATCATCCTAGGCTACACATGTCAGGTTTCAAATAAGCATCACAATAAAGGAGAGAACAAAACAGTTCACAATTGCTTACTTCTTAGTTTTTACTAAAAATTAAGGTTTCTAAGGGTTAAAAATTCTAATTAATGTATGTACTTAAAACTACTAAAATTAATAAGGAAAACAATTTCATATGCAAGAAATTTTTTTAAAGGGTCTAAGAAATGGAAGACCCATTTTGTTAAGAAAAAGAAAATGATTTTGCCCTACAGCTGGTTATTTCTAAATGGGAAAGAAAAAAGGAGACAAATAAAATGGGCGTAGAAAGTTGTAAAAGGTTTGTGGAAAAAGGGATCTTTAGAAAGGAATTTTATGTGTGGTCAGGACTGGCTGAAATTGGATTAAATTTAATTAAGTAGGACTTCCCTGGTGGCGCAGTAGTTAAGAATCCGCCTGCCAATGCAGGGGACACAGGTTCGAGCCCTGGTCCGGAAAGATCCCACATGCCGCGGAGCAACTAAGCCCGTGCGCCACAACTACGAAGCCTGTGCTCTAGAGCCCGCAAGCCACGACTACTGAGACCACGTGCCTAGAGCCTGTGCTCTGCAACAAGAGAAGCCACTGCAATAAGCCTGCGTACCGCAATGAAGAGTAGCCCCCGCTCCCTGCAACTAGAGAAAGCCTGCGTGCAGCAATGAAGACCCAACGCAACCAAAATAAATAACTTTATTTTTTTAAACAAATTTAATTAAGTAAATGAGTTTTAACTTCTCTGGAAAAAAATAAACAAATAAAAATAAAGGAGAGAACATTCCTCCATCTTCTAATAGGACTACAAATAATCCTTCTGGACATGTCGGACCTTGCCCAATTTATTTTTAATATTAATAAAGAAAATTTTGACAATTTTCTTCATTCTGATATGACATAGTCTTGTTCCAAAAATTCTTCCTGTGACTAACTTATCTCTCTCCTGTGGTCATGAAGCCCATTTCTCCTTGTTCTATTCTTCCTGTGGTGGAGAATAACAGCTGCTTACCATCTTCCCCAGAAGCCCTTCATTGTTAGAGCCCACCATGACATTGCCTATCCATTCTTTAAACACCAAGCAATCCATGTTTTTTTGACCTCTCCTCATACATTTCATTTTCCCATTCCAATCAAATTTATGGTTTCCCTTTTAATCTACTCCAAGTTTTCTCCCTCTCATAAACCATGGAACCAAATCAAATATGTGAACTTCTGGGTGATTTCTAAGCATTACACATTCCCTATTATAAATGAAAGAAACACAGAATTGTAAAGAGATTTCTTTGATGTCCTGGAATATATGGCTATGCTGAAGCAGGCAGTAAGAATTGTCTCTTTTTAGTGCTGGACAAGTCAAAAGAACAGGTTATGCCATTTGTGAAAGCTATTGATACTTGGTAAAATGGCGCCATCTAGTGCCCACATCTCTAAGAGAAGGATAGGAAGAAAAGCGTAAATGAATTACAGTGCAAAATGACAACTCCAGAAACTAGCAGGACCAAGGCAATTTAATAACAATAGGTCCATTGACTCTGGGGACCATAATTCTTAGTCTATTGACTGGGTCACTGGAGCAGCTTAACAACTAATATAGCCTTTTTCCAGAGAGAAACACACTGTTCTGAATGTGCTAAGTCCCACTGGAGGTTTACAAAGAGGAGTGAGGAGAAGAAAACCAGCACCTACTTCATGCCTGGCACTGCTGTAAGCGTTTGCATCCCTTTTTGTTTTTATTTTTTATTTTTTCATATAATCATGACATCCATCTTATGAGGCAAGTATTATCCCCATTTTACAGATGAGAAACAGAGGCCCAGAGAGGCCAAAATCTTACCCTTTGGTTACACATCAGAGCAAGGCCTAACTCAAACCCACATTCTTTCCCTTGCACTGCCCCAAGAGAGGATGCATAGGAAAGCTTCTCAACTCCCTTTCCTATCCATCACTCTCCACAGGGAAGACCAGGGAGACGCTGCTGGTCCAGTGCCACCACCAGGGGGTCGTCCCTGTGATGTACAACTCTCCTAAAAGGCACCAAAGGGGCAATCTGAAAACATGGGACACAAGAGTACAAACACTGGGCTAGAATAAGGACCGGGTAGCAAGAGCATTTCCTGTAGCCCAGTTTGAACATTATTTTTTTGTCTTGCCATTATTTTTGTCTGCCTTTAAATCAGAAGCTCCTAGCTGCCAGGGGCTATACTCTTGATATGTCATGGTGTTGCTAAATAAATACTGACCCGTTGACTAATTTAAAGCACAATGAAAGTTCCTTGTTTGTCTCTTTTGTCACCACAAAGCTCCTGGCATTGATGCAGACAATCAAAAGAGGGAAGCCTGCATTTTTGGGAAAGAACAGAGGAATTCAACTGCTAGGACAAGAAAAAGCTGCCGGGGACTAAGTCCCTGTCAGACACCCCCGAGGAGCATGACTGACTAACAGAGTTGCTCCCCAGGCTAACGAACCAGCACATGTACCAAAGGCAGAAAACAGACAGGAGGGGTCAAAGGTACCTGTTTTTCTGAAAGTTGGGTATTGTGTGAAGAAATAGAGTACCTTTAGGATATGACATTTTCATTCATGTATGATATTACATTTTTAATTCAGCCATTAGGTCTCTTAGGTAAATGAATCAATGAGGCAATTAGAGAAAGTGTATAGGGGCTTCCCTCGTGGCGCAGTGGTTAAGAATCCGCCTGTCAATGCAGGGGACACAGGTTCGAGCCCTGGTCCAGGATGATCCCACATGCCGCAGAGCAACTAAGCCCATGTGCCACAACTACTGAGCCTGCGCTCTAGAGCCCGCGAGTCACAACTACTGAGCCCATGTGCCACAACTACTGAAGCCCATTCACCTAGAGCTTGTGCTCCGCAACAAGAGAAGCCACCACAATGAAAAGCACACGCACCGCAGCAAAGAGTAGCCCCTGCTCGCCGCAACTAGAGAAAGCCCATGCACAGCAATGAGGACCCAACACACCCAAAAATAAAAACAAATAAATAAATTTTTTTTTAAACCCCAGCAATTATATTATCACAAAAAAGAGCAATGAGGAGCTCCTGATATTACAA
Organism: Neophocaena asiaeorientalis asiaeorientalis; assembly: GCF_003031525.2. Classification (NCBI taxonomy): domain Eukaryota; kingdom Metazoa; phylum Chordata; class Mammalia; order Artiodactyla; family Phocoenidae; genus Neophocaena; species Neophocaena asiaeorientalis. The sequence goes on from NW_020172867.1 coordinate 2,468,921, forward strand.
GGATAAAAACATGTAAGAAATAGAATTAAGGGAATTCCCTGGTGGGCCAGTGGTTGGGACTCTGCGTTTCCACTGCAGGAGCCATGGGCTCGATCCCTGGTCAGGGAACTAAGATCCCGCAGGGCGTGTGACATGGCCAAAAAAAAAAAAAAAATTAAAAAGAATGGAAAATGCAGTGAGTTCCTTAAATTTTATGGGTAGTTTTTGTTGCTGTTCCCTAAAGGAAGCATCACTTGAAGTATAAATGCCTCCAGGAAAGTTTTCTTGAGAATTCTATTCTAACTAGAAAGATGAAACCAAAAAAAAATTGAAAGGAATTTTATATTTCTTCTAACACATGTCCACACACACACCCCCTCAATTTTGATGATCTGTAGGCAACTGTAAAATATTCTCAAAGAAAAGAAAACCTTAGCCTGTTACATATTCCAGCCTAAGTTAAATAAGTAAACTAGTATTCCGTAAGGGAGTTGACTGAGTATCTGAAGGCTTCCCAATGAGTCAATAACATCTTCCAATAGAATCCAGCCACTTCGCTTCTAGGTTTGTCCTAGAATCTCTATACAGAAAACACTCATTATAACGCTGTGGGCCTTCCTCTCATGTTGCAGTGGGGCTGAGGGATAGACAAGTCTAGAACTTGTCTAGCTGTGCCTTTCAAGTGTGAAGTTAAGCTCATGGCTCCCATCAGTAGCACAGAAGGTTTGAGAGGTTCCAGAGAAGTCAGCATCTGTGCTTATCTACCCATTCTCTCTTGGGCCGGGAGGGGGTTTCTATAAAAAAAGACAAAAAAAAAAAAAACCACAAATTCGCCAAATCCCCACCTACGCTGTGGGGTGCGCTCTATTGCCTAGGAATATAGCTTTGCCAACTAGCCCAAAGTAGGGTGCAAATGGCTGATGGGGAAGGACAAAGGGAATACTACCACGTGCAAAGAAACTGAGGTGTGAGAACACATTTTTTCAGGCAAAAGCAAATCATTCAAAAGAACTGGCACAAAGGGTGTGATCGTGGGGAGAGATGACACTGAAAACATAGGCAAGGGACAGGTTATGAAAAGTCTTGCATGAGTGCTAAGGAGGTATATACTTTATACTTCAGATGGATGTTTCTCAGATATAAGTAGTGTAAAAGGAAAAAAATTCTCACAGATCCTGTCTTGGTTTCAATTCTCTTTAAATATCATGGCAGAGACTGTTTATAATTCCCTTATATTCATTCTCCCCATCTTCTTTTTAGTTGATAGAACTCCTCAGATTTTACCTCGAGCCTACATTTTCCAGCCTCCCTTGCAACTGAGTATGGTCACATGACCACGTTCTGGCCAGTGAGAAGTAAGTGGAGAGGAAGGTCTACAACTTCTGTGTCCTGTTCTCATAAGGAAGCTGCTTGCCCTTTACTTCCTCTCGACTCCTTCCCACAGGCTGGAAATCCAAAGAAGTGGTGACAAACCAGCTCCAACCATGCGAATGAAGGCAATACTCCTGGACCTCGCTGCTCACACGTGGTCTGTGCGACCAGCATCACCTGGGAGTTTGTGGAAGTGCAGGAGCTCAGCCCACACCACACCTACTGATGCTGATTCTGCAGTTAAATAAGATCTCCAGGGAATTCCCTGGTGGTCCAGTGGTTAGGACTCTGTGCTTTCACTGCTGAGGGCCAGGGTTCAATCCCTGGTCGGGTCCCAAAGATCCCTCAAGCCGAGGGGCATAGCCAAAAAAAAAAAAAAAAAAGAGTTTATCTCCAGGTGATTCATAGTCACATTAAATTTTGAGAAGCACCAATCTAGGAGAAGGCAGGGGAGTGAACTAGTAGGAAACTGGGTCTCCAGATAATGCTACACTACTGGACAACTTACTAGCTCAGATGTTTATGAGACAGTGGACCTTCTACATTTGCTTAAGCCATCTTTTTAACCTCTGTTTGATCCAATATTCAAACTATAGTAAATATGTACAAATGTAAAACACAGTATGAATACCCATCCTTATAGATTTTTTTTTCATTTATTTATTTATTTGGTTGTGCTGGGTCTCAGCTGCGGCAGGCGGGCTTCTTAGTTGTGGCATATGAACTCTTAATTGCAGCATGCATGTGGGATCCCTGACCAGGGATTGAACCCGGGCCCCCTGCAATGGGAACACAGAGTCCCATCCACTGTGCCACCAGGGAAGTCCCATCCTTATAGATTTGTTTTTTTTCATATAAGTGTATTTGTGTATTCCTTTTGCAGCCGCACACCTCAGATGGGACTCAAACCCAACTGAACCCACAATCTTCCAACTGAAACAACACAACTCGTCTCAGGACTTCATGAAGCTCAGGTTCTTTATTTCTCGGCACAGAAGGAATTCAGCAAGAGGCAAAGTGATCGGTCAGAAGTAGATTTATCAATATCCTTTGTAAAGAGGTTGCAGGAAAATGGGAGAGGATGGTCATGTCCCAGGTCTCAGGCGAGTTCCCGGGATGGGCCACCCAGCGAGGGTCCTTGGCTTCACACAGAAAAGAATTCAAGAGTGAGCCATTGTAAAGTGAAGCAGAATTACACACTCCATAGGCAGAGTGCAGCCCGTCTCAGAAGGCGAGAGTGGCCCAGAACATGGAGTGGTTAGTTTTTATAGGCTGGGTAATTTCATAGGCTAATGAGTGGGAGGATTACTTCAATTACTTGGTGGGAAGGGGCAGGGTTTCCAGGAATTGGGGGCACTGCCCACTCTTTGGCCTTTTATGGTCAGCCCTGGAACTGTCATGGCGCCTGTGGGTGTGTCACTTAGCACATGCTAATGTATTATAAGGAGCGTATAATGAGGCTCAAGGTCTACTGGAAGTCGAATCTTCCACCGTCTTGGGCTTAACTGGTTCTAACCAGTTTTTGTCATATCCTCAACAGCTATGTCATTCTTTTAAAGGTTGTGCCCTGAACCCTTCCCTCGTGTCTCACTTTGACGTTATTCAGTACCGGCACCACTACTAAATCACATATACTATAGTGGTTTTATTGAGTAGCTGAGCTGATTATATGCTGGTCCAGAGCCACAAAATTTAAAAATAAATAAATAAATAAAAACTATAAAACCAATAAAAATCCAAATGAACAATTGTTTTAATATAACAAAACGAATGAAGTTTTTCCGCTGGAACAAAAATCACTCTTCACAATATGGCAATAGGACTGATGCTTTCACACAAATGCTTCTGAGTTTGGCAGTGTGTTTTGTGACAACTCAATTCTCTTACCACTTTTCTCTATTTGAAGTACTGTCAACAATCAATAGCACCAAATGCCATGTCATTTGACTTCACTTGGCCTAAGTGCATTGCTTATATATTAAGTTACCTCTGTTCTTTTCGCGCTTACCCAGGTCAATTCAAGAAGCACTACTTAACACCAGTAATCTTATAAATACAATTGCAAACACAAGTTATAACATAAGATTGTCACTCAAACCTAGAGAAATAAAAGTTATATTTACACGCAAAAAAACTGTACCCAAATGTCAACAGCAGCTCTGATTGTAATAGCCCAAAACTGGAAATGACCCAAATATCTTTCAACAGGCAAATGGATAAACAAACTGCAGTACAGTATATCACACAATGGAATACTCCTCAGCAACAAAAAGAAACATATTGATACATAACAACTTGAGTGGATCACAAATGCATTATGCTAAGTGAAAAAAATCTCCAAAGTTTATATACTGTATGATTCCATTATATAACATCCTGAAATGACAAAGTTATAAAGAACGGATCAGTAGTTGTAAGGGGTTAGGTTAGGAGGAGAGTATGACTGACGATAAAGGGGTAATGTCAGAGTTTCTTTCTGGCAATGGAATAATTTTGTATCCTGGATGTATCGGTGTTTACACAAATCTACACATGTGATAATATTTTGTAGAATTATATACCCGAAGGAAAAGAGTGCACATAAAAACTGGTGAAATCTGAATAAAGTCTGTAACTGAGTTAATACCAATGTCAATTTCCTGGCTTGATAATGTACTGTGATTTATGTAAGATGTTATCATTAGGGGAAGTGGAATATAAAGTATATTAAAACTCACTGTACTATTTTTGTCACCTCTCCTAAGCCTAAAAGTACTTCAAAATCAATTTTTTTTATTGTAACCTAATAACAAAGGCCCAGACAGAACATATTTGAGCTTTCGCATTTTAGCATGACTCAGGCGTGACAGGTATCAAAGGAATACCCAGAGAAAGAAGAATTTAGAAAAGGAAAGAGGGACTTCTCTGGTGGTGCAGTGGTTAAAAATCCGCCTGCCAATGCAGTGGACATGGGTTCGAACCCTGGTCCAGGAAGATCCCACATACCGTGGAGCAACTAAGCCCGCGTGCCACAACTACTGAACCTGCACTCTAGAGCCCGTGAGCCACAACTACTGAGCCTGCAAGCCTAGAGCCCGTGCTCCGAAACAAGAGAAGCCACTGCAATGAGAAGCCCACGCACCGCAATGAAGAGTAGCCCCTGCTCGACACAGCTGGAGAAAGCCCGCATGCAGCAACAAAGACCCAACACAGCCAAAAATGAATAAATAAATGAATGAATCTATATTTAAAAAAAAAAGAAAGAAAGAAAAGGAAAGAAAACTTCACCTTCAAAGAGAGCAAGGGAATCAGGCTTCAGAAGGACTGGTTCATCAAATAAAAAACATAACAAGGACTTAAAGGAAAAAATACACAATATTACCAAGGTTATAAAGCTCACATCAGTCCCTTCATGATGAGAAAGCAGCAACTTACTCACATGACTGCTATACTCATAATGCTCCTATCTCCAGCCAACAACACAGCAAAAATTGGAGATAAAACTATTTTTGTTTGCGAGCCCAGGTTTATGGGAAATACTCAATGTTTTATAATTTGGGGGATCAGACCAGTCAGGGTACTCTGTCACTTCCGATTTATCTCAAGGTGCAAAGTTTGCTGTTCATGTTTTTGTTTTTTACTGTGGTAGGTGAAGAGTTTAGACATATTGGAGGCAGAGCAGGTTTTGCTTTTATGCAGACACCTGTGATCTGCCAAAAGCACCTGCACTTTAACTCCTGGCATCTCAGTGACCAGGAGAGACTGCTTTTCCCCACCACCTGCTGTGACCACGCTGGGCTGAGGCCGTGTTTGCTGTTTCCCACAGAATATCAGCACGTGAAAGATGTGAGATATATATATATATATATATATATATATATATATATATACATAGTACATATATATAATATATATAATGGAATATTACACAGCCACAAAAAAGAATGAAATAATGTCATTTGCAGCAACATGGATGGACCTGGAGATTATCATACTAAGTGAAGTTAAGTCAGACAGAGAAAGACAAATGTCATATGATGTCACTTATATGTGGAATCTAAAAAAAATGATACAAATGAACTTATTTACAAAACAGAAACAGACTCACAGACATAGAAAATAAACTTATGGTTACCAAGAGAGAAAGGTGGGGAGGGATAAATTGGGAATTTGGGATTAACAGACACACACAACTATATATAAAATAAACAATAAGGACCTACCGAATAGCACAGAGAACTACATTGAATATCTTGTAATAACCTATAACAAAAAAGAATACATAGGTAGGTAGGTAGATAGATAGATATATTCAGTGTATAACGGAATTGGTTTGCTGTACACCTGAAACACTGTAAGTCAACTTTTCTTCAATAAACTTTTTAAAATTTTAAAAATAACAAAGTTAAAAAAATATATTAGCACTTGAGAAATCATGACGAATGCAGTCTGCAAACTATAGACTTGGTGACTCTTCCAGGTAAAGTCTAGAACAAATTATTTAATGAATAAATTGTGAGAACTCAGAAAGCAGCTAACATCCATATGGTTATGTGATAGGCACTGTACCAAGTGCTTTCCATATGTCATCTCATCTCATCTCACCACATGCAGTAGGCAGTGCTCTCACTCAGTAATAGAGCTGGGACTTGAACGCAGGGAGCTCTAATTCCAGAGTCCACATTCTTAACCAGAATACTATGCCCCCTTATACAAAAGGATGCAGTAATTGCTGGGAACCAGCTTGGATTAACTAAGAACAAGACATACCTAATTTTAAATGGAACTCTAAAGTTCCAAGTTCCTCTTTAAATGGAACTTCTAAACTAACAGACCTGAGAAATAGGATAGATCTGATTTCAGCAAAGAATTGACAAGATTTCTATTATTGAGAATAACTCGTTTGAGATGGGATCTTTTTTTTTTAATTTGGTTACACTGGGTCTTAGTTGCGGCTCAAGGGCTCCTTTGTTGTGGCATGCAAACTCTTAGTTGTGGCATGCATGTGGGATCTAGTTCCCTGACCAGGGATCGAACCCGGGCCCTCTGCATTGGAAGTGCAGAGTCTTAACTACTTGGACCACCTGGGAAGTTCCTTGAGATGGGATCTTGAAGTGAGGCCACAAGGGACAGGGACAATCACGTGTCAGGATGCGATAGCAGAAACTGAAGCTTTACGTGAAGGGTGGCAGTGCATGGATTTTTTTTTTTTTAGATGAAGGGTTTCTATGTATCTTGTGAATTTTTTCCTACACGAGAACCTAACCAATGAAACTCTCCTTCACACCCGGTCCCCAGTTTGTTAACACCCCAACTAATCCTGTCCTCTTACAGATGGCCTGGAGTGCCTTGTGAGACTATTCCACCAGGGGGCAGCAGAGAGCAGAAGGCTGCTCCAGACTTAGAGGCTGTCCCCCGGGGCAAGCTCAGCCCTCAGTCAAGGGCACCCAGGCTGGGCTCAGAATCTCAGAATGTGCAAACACAGAGCTTCCAAAACTGCCCCTTCTTAGCCTCACCTGCATACTGCCTAGGTAAATGGCTGGAGAAAGAAGGAAACAGGAAAAAGAAATTTAATACTCGCAAATTTGGGGGGGGTGGCGAGGGCGTCATCTGCTTTAACACAACTTGTTTTTCAGGTCCTGAAAAGCTGCACCCTTTTCAACTTTGCTTCACGTCCACGACTAACGGGGTTTTCAATGTAGATTTCACACAGAGAGATGTATCGTAAGAGATCTGCCTCAGAAGTCTTCTCCTGTCTCTCAGGCCTGAAAGCTCAGAGATCAGCAAGGAGGCTATGGAGCCTGAAAGTGGGGTTTCCTTCCTGCCCTCCCAAACTCTAAGGACCACTGAAAGATCTGTTATAAGTACAGATTCCTGGGACCCAACCCCTCCCCGAAGCACAATTTTGAGAATCCTGAGATTTAATAACTGTTGACACCTGAGCATCGCGGATGATGGTGTGAGTTGAAGGACCCAAGGATTCCAGGTCACTATTACATTGGCGAACAATACAAGGCCCAGAATGAGGGCTCTGACCTACTAGGAGCCCAGGTTTGAATACAATGGATGATCCCACTTTTACAAGAAAACTTCCTAGGACCAGGGAGCAAGGTCTCCCTTCAAACTCTACTATATGGGTACAGACTTCAGTTTGCCAAGACCACAATTTGTCATTGTAACAGGTACCTGGGAAACTTTACTTATATTGGGATTTTAAAATGGCTGGGGAGTGACCTGCATATAACCTAGCTAACTGCAGTTTTCCTCTTTTTTGTAGATCAGCCTCATGCAACCCTCATGTGGGATCTAGCAAGCGTAACTCCAGAGGCCCTCCCAGTGAAAAGGTACTAACCACCCCCGCACATTCCTCTTCCCCTCCCCCTCCCAACCAAAATTCCCTTAGTCCAACCCCAAACAGTCACCTTTGATTAACAGGTAGTTCTCTAAGGAAAGGTGATGGCCCACAGTTAAAACTACTGCCTCTGGCAATTCAAAGTCTCTAGAAGTTAAAATTAACACCACAAGAGCAATTAACCCAGTTCAGGTGACCCACGGGAATTTGGCTCTTTTTCAGTTATCTGAGGTGACTCAGTCTCTGTATAGGAAAAAAAAAAAAAAAAAAAAAATCCATGAACTAAAATCCATAATCTCCAACATTCCCAATTTTCTGATATTAATTAAGACTCTCTATCAGTCCATATCTTGATTAAAAGGAAAGTAGGTATGAAGGCCAACCTAAAGAAGTCTTTCTGCTTTAATCTTTCCATGGATTTAATTTTAGACAATGCCCAGAAGTCCTTGGATGTGTCTATTCCAATGTCTTAGAGAGACTAGGATACTAAGAAGTCCTCCTCTGCCAATCTGACCAACAGTCCAGAAGGATTCTCTGGTGCACTTTCCCAACAACCTCCCCTCATCATGGACACCAAGGGGAAGTTGTACAACATTATTCAAATCTAGTCTTTAAAACAAAAGTGGCCGTAGTCCTCTGAGCTCGCATCAACAGACACAGCCCAAAGCCCCCAACACTAAAAGTGTGAGGGCTTCCAGGGCCATCACATATGGGAACTCATGACTCCTCCCAGCTCAAGGCTCCACAGAGTTTCTGATGCATGGAAAGCATCAGGGTCGGGGGAGCCTCTAGAGCCTTTTGTGGCCTTCAGGCATGTAAGAGCTGTGCTGGGGAGGCTTGAGACTCTTCAAAACAAACCATTTAAGACCCTAAAGTCCCCTCACTAAGAATCTTTTCTGGTATAATTCTTGCCAACTAAATTTCCCACTCATCCTGTCTCCTTGTCCAGTTAGTTCCCAAATGAATCATTTATATCGGTCCATCTGGGGGGAATATTCTGATGACACTCTCATAGAATGGCCGCTGGGTGCCCTCAGATATTTTCTTGGTTCTCGCTCCAATCCTGCAGGCTAAGCCTTGGCTGTACAGTCTTCCCGTAACAGGAACCAAGACATCCTCAGCATCCAGCTGACTACTTGGTGAGCATTCCCTTCCCTGCCTCAGATGGACTAGAGTAGGAAGCCCATAAATCTTCCCATTAAGGATCAGCCTACTACACCTCATCTCAGCTCAGATTAATTAGGTCTGCCTAACTGGTGATACTAATAAATCAGGACGTGTGGAATCACAAAACTTTTTAGACCCAAAAGGAATTAGCTGCATTTTTTTCCTGACCCTGAGAGTATTTTGGAATCCGCTCTTCAATGCGTTAGAAATCCTGGAATGTGGAAGAATAAGGACATAAATGCAAGTGTCCTGACCACCAACCCAGGCTCCCATATCACCTATAGATTACTACAGATCTAGTTTGGGGAAAATGATTTACCCAGGTCCAGGATTTCTGGCCTTTTCCTTATCCTGCTTTCTGATAGATAATTGTGGTAAAGAAAACATAATTTTAGCATAATTTATCAGCTAACGAAAGTGGAACCACTTCTAAGCTACTTCTGGGTATTTCATTCATTCATTCCTTCTTTCTTTCTTTCTTTCCCTGGTTCAAAACTATCTATATGCCAGGCTCTCTCCCAGGCTCTGAAAAAACACTAGAGAGTGGGCAGGCCTCTGCCCAAAACTTCACGTCCTAGTGGAGGAATCTGGACAAATAAATGTGCAATAATAATAGAACAAGATAACCTGGTGATGAAGGAAATCCAAAGAGCAAGGTAAGTAAGGTGTTCTTACTCAGGCCAGTGGGTCAAGGGTGAAGAGGAATCAACTGGGGAAAGAAGCATTCTGGAAATGGGGAAGGACATGTGAAAGAGAATCAGGGAAAAGGACGCGGTTCAGTGGGGACCGTGATGTGGTCCCAAGGAGCTGGAACACGCGCCAGATGAGAGGCTAGAGAAACAGACAGGGGTTTGGATGGTGCCTCGAGAAGGAGACAGGACTTAATCCTAAAGGCAACTGAAGCTATCAAAGGGCTTGAAACACTCGCTCATTCATTCTAGGGGCCTGAAAGACAAAAAACAATTCCAAAATGTGATGAGCACTATCAAGAAAGCAACACAGGGCTTCCCTGGTGGCGCAGTGGTTGAGAGTCCGCCTGCCGATGCAGGGGACACGGGTTCGTGCCCCGGTCCGGGAAGATCCCACATGCCAAAAAAAAAAAGCAACACAGAGGACAGAGAAATGGGTGCCTGGGGAGTGGCTGCTATGGGACAATGACACGATCCATGGTATCTCCACTTCAGAAATCCGGCTGCTGTGGAAAACCTACTGGAGGAAAAGCAATCAGGAGTCTACTGCTTAATTCAGAAAGAAAAATCGATATTGAAAAGATCACTTCCCAAAGGATTGTTCTCCGGGTGTAAGCTGCATGAACAAAAGTAGGGAAATCATGATCCCAATTCATTTTTCAACAAAATCTAATCATCTTAAATAACAGAAATTGTGGGAAGAGCATTGTGAGTGAATTTCATGTGTATCTTTAACAAGGGGGTTGGTATTTTTTATTATTTTAAAAATCAACTTACCTTTGCTTATCTACCTTATTGAAGCTGATTTTTTTTTTTTGGCCATGCCATGTGGCTTGCAGGATCTTAGCTCCCTGACCAGAGATCAAACCCAGGCCCCTGGCAGTGAAACTGATATTTAGACTGACCTGACGTTGATTCTTTATCCCCTAAGTTTCACTTGTAAGGCAGACAATACGATTAGGGTTAAACAAAAGTCTTATTCCTACAAGCAACCTTCTGAGAATTAAAACAATGTAAACTTCTTTTCTGGAGCATTTTCTCTCCTGCCTATCAGCAGATTGTATGCACTGAAACCAGCACTGACTTTTCCACATCGGGCGGGCAACCTCACCTCGATGCCAATCCCACCTCCTGCTTTGATAACTGCTGCCGAGAAAAAGAAAATCCTGTCCAAGTAGTGACATCGCAGATACAAGGGCAGAAACAGCATTAACCCCTTTATTGACCTCTGAGATCTGAGGGCAATTAAATTGTTTCTCTTGTTGACAGCGAGGAAGACCAAAACTAGCAAACCCATTTCATCTTGCATGCCAACGCTGATTGCTGCGTGGTGGCTGCCTGAAGCATCGTGCTGGGAAAGGGTTGAGGGTGTGGCTGGACAGCTCAGGTGCTCTGGTAATGACTGCTGTGAACATGGAGGGCACCTCTGACACAGAAGATAAGAATTTGCCCTCCAGGAGGTAAGTCCTGCTTCCAGTCTACCCTGAGGCAAGTACATCTGGCAGAATTAATTAGAATCATTCGACAAGGATGGGCAGAAATAGGGAAGGACATGTGAAAGAGAACCAGGGCAAGGGACACGGTTCAGTGGCGACTGGAATGTGGTCCCAAGGGGTCTAGAACAAGCACCAGATGAGAGGCTAGAGAAACAGACAGGGAAGAAAACAGAGCAGGGCAGAAAAGGAATGATTCTCGTGGTAAGGACTCTTTTCCCGAAGCTCGTTGCTAAGTCTGGATAACTGATTTTATGTTTTTAAGTAGATGGGGTTATTAAATCCCAGCGAGGGAGAACCCTGCTGTCTTATAGCTAAAACATGGAAAAATCTTGCAGAAGTTACAATTCGATAGATTGGAGCTGTACACTTACGGTTTGTGTACTTTTGCGCATATATAACTCACTTTTTAAAACTTAAATTAAAAATAATCCACGCGAGGCTTCCCTGGTGGCGCACTGGTTGGGGGTCCGCCTGCCGATGCGGGGGACACAGGTTCGTGCCCCGGTCCAGGAAGATCCCACATGCCGTGGAGCGGCTGGGCCCGTGAGCCATGGCTGCTGAGCCTGCGCGTCCGGAGCCTGTGCTCCGCAACGGGAGAGGCCACAGCAGTGAGAGGCCCGCGTACCGCAAAAAAAATAAATAAAAATCCAGGCAACGCTGCTGATCAGCCTGTGATGGAGTCACCACAGTTACCATGGTTTTGGTGGTGGTGGCACTCACGCCTCTGTCTCCAATGTCCCGTCCAGTGCCTGGTACTAGTAACCAACCAATAAATGCGTTGAATAAACAAATAAATGCTCTACAGGGGAATTCTTTTAATGGTTAAAATAATCAATGACACCTGCTTTTGCATTTTATTCAGGTCCAAATTCTTTCTTCTGGACAACAAGGTACAAAGTCTTAAGGGTCTCAAAATAGTCCAAAAGCCTTGAGCTTGTTCAATGTTTCATTTCTGAGAAAAACTGTTACCTTCCCCATAGCCACCTAAGTCATGCAGTGCACTTGTTTGCTTATTTGTCTGATTGGGCCTCCCAGCATCCATTTCCCCAGCTCTGTTTTCCCAGTTTTCCCCCAGAGAGCCCACCCACTCTCAGACCCCAGCTGCCCAGGTGAAGTTCACTCCACTGCCCAGCCCCACAGTGAGCGCGTGGCCCACCTCAAGCCAATTAGCCTAGCACACTCTCTTGGCCACAATAATTTCCTCAGAGAAGGAAATTATCTGCTAGGCTCATGGGAATGAGAAGCATTCTCTTATCCTCCTCAAGACTGTGTCAAAAAGATGGGAAGCTGACGATTCCAGGGACCATTACACAGAGCCTTAGGCGGGGCCAGAGAGTGGGAGCAGAGCCAAGTGGGGCATCCTGCGAGCATCACCTGAGTCCTGACTCGAGTCTCACCTGAAGCTGCTTTACCTGCGGCCTTCTCGGTGACGAGACCCAATGAATTCTTTTGCTTTGTGTTTCTTTTGTTTAAGCTACTTTGTTTGGGGTTTGGGGTCACTCACAGTAAGAAGATTCCTAACCTGTGTGTCTTCCACCAAGCAAATGTGAATGAGGACGTAAGTCTGACTTCTCCATCTTCAACAAAGTATTGGTAGGCAGCATCTAAGGCACACAGGGATGCTTTACTCCAAAACTTGAATGATCAACATCCTGACAAACCTGGGAGAGTTCAACTGTGACATTATCTAGAGGTTCCCTTAGTTATCTGACATGTGAAAAGCACCATTCTCAGAGTGTCTGAAGTGAACTACATCAAAGGTGTCACAAATGCAGGGTAAAATGGTTGAAAACAGTGATCTAAAGGGCATATTTATTATCCTTCCCTCCAGGTTAGATCAGATGCTCAGAAAGCACTAACCTGACCTCAATTATGTGTTCTCCTTAAAGGAATTGACTGATTAAATCTCCATACTGGGTTAAGACTTCATATAATGGCCTTTGCTTTTGTAGAGAAAAGAGGAAAAGGAGGGTCAATCCACAAAGGAAATTGTGACAGAAGGTGAAAAATGGTCCATGAGAACAGAGTAAATAATCCTAAAGAAGGAAAGAAGTTTCAGGATTCAGGTATAAGAAGCCAGGTACCACCCCTACATTATCCATAGAAAAAGGAAAGACATAACAAGACTGTTACAATGTCTCTCCTGTTATTTTTCTTGTCTGCCTTGAGTTGAAGAAGTGGGGCTGATTTCACGGAACCACAGGGCTGTGGGCCTTCAGGACTTGCATTTAACTCCCAGGTTGCTTGGTGGTCATATCCACCTGTTGCTACAAACAGACTCCCCTGAACAACGGGCGTGCACATGTGGGGGCGTCCTCTTCCCAGGTGACACTACCAGGCTGCTGATTCTTCCATCTGACAGGGCTATGAAGTGCTTAAAGACATAGGGCATGTGTTTCTGGGCCACAGCCGACTGCAGGAAGAGACCCTACAAGGCTGGAACCCAAGCCTCAAGGCAGAATTAGAAGCAACTGAGGGACTTCCCTGGTGGTCCAACGGTTAAGACTCCGTGCTCCCAGTGCAGGGGGCACAGAGTTCAATCCCTGGTCAGGGAACTAAGATCACCGTGCTACTTGGCCAAAATAAATTTAAAAATAAAAGAATCCCCACCAAAAATAAACTCACAATTTAAAAACCAATAATAATAAAACATACGAGAGTCAGTAGATACAACAGAGGGAAGAGAACCTGAAACAAGAAATACATTCTTATGGGACTTCCCTGGTGATCCAGCGGCTAAGACTTCGCACTCCCAATGCAAGGGGCCTGGGTTCGATCCCTGGTCAAGGAACTAGATCCACATGCCACAACTAAGAGTTTGCATGCCCCAATTAAAAGATCCTGCATACCACTGCTAAGGCCCGGCACAGATCTCATTCATTCATTCACTCATTCATTCACTTATGGCTGTGTTGAGTCTTCAGTGCTGCGAGTGGGCTTTCTCTAGTTGCGGCGAGCGGGGGCTACTCTTTGTTGCAGTGCATGGGCTTCTCATTGTGGTGGCTTCTCTTGTTGCTGAACACAGGCTCTAGGTGTGCAGGCTTCAGTAGTTGTGGCACACAGGCTTCAGTAGTTGTGGTACATGGGCTCAGTAGTTGTGGCTTGCAGGCTCTGGAGCACAGGCTCAGTAGTTGTGGCGCACGGGCTTAGTTGCTCCGCAGCATGTGGGATCTCCCCGGACCAGGGATCGAACCTGCGTCCCCTGCGTTGGCAGGCGGATTCCCAACCACTGCACCACCAGGGAAGTCCTTATTTATTTATTAAATAAATATTTTTTAAAATAAAATAAAAGCTAGAGAAGAAATATATTCTTAAACATTAAATAAATAAAAGGAGAATAAATACCAAGATGAAGAAGCAGAAGCTTGGTGGGATTCTGTAACTGAGGCAGCTGTGCACAGCTACGCAGTGCAGAGCCAGGATTTGGAGCCCGACTGTGGACCTCAGGGCCACACCCCTACTCTCTATGCCACCATCAAACCCTAACTATTGATCAGTAGAGCACACAAACCAACCCCTGCAGGACTGCGGGAGCATTCCTCTAGACTGATTATCGATGTTTCCCCTTGACCATGTCTGTAGGAGGGTGGTGGGTTCAGTTACTTACTGAGGAGAATCTTTTTTTTTTTTTTAATAAATTTATTTATTTATTTTTGGCTGTGTTGGGTCTTCGTTGCTGTGCGCAGGCTTTCTCTAGTTGCGGCAAGCGGGGGCTACTCTTCGTTGTGGTGCACAGGCTTCTGATTGCAATGGCTTCTCTTGTTGTGGAACATAGGCTCTAGGCGTGCAGGCTTCAGTAGTTGTAGCACGTGGGCTCAGGAGTTGCAGCTTGCGGGCTCTAGAGCACAGGCTCAGTAGTTGTGGCGCATGGGCTTAGTTGCTCCACGGCACGTGGGAGAACCCATGTCCCCTGCATTGGCAGGCGGATTTTTAACCACTGTGCCACCAGGGAAGTCCCAGGAGAATCTTGATCATGGATGTTTACCGACAAGCAGGGTGTGCACAAAAGCGGTGCCACCTTTTTCCTTCCCGTCACCTGGAAACCTGGGGTCTCTTCCCTCTCCCATCTCTCTTTTTTTCCTCCACTCACCCCTTGGTCTTTTCCCACTTGGTCTGTGCACCCCACATGGGTCAACTCCCTCCTGGAGGGACAGTTGGTACGATCTTACTGGGCCTCACTGGAGGAGCCTTTTCATCTCCGAATGGAGCGAATTTGGAAAATCAACTTTTCTGTTGTTTACACTATCTCATAGGCTAACGTCAATGCATTATCACGTTCTGGAATATTCTGTGTTTCCCTCTAGGTTACCAAAACTCTCCTCCTCCCGGGGAGGGCTAAGATGAAAGAGGAAATCCTATACTGCCTCTTACAACAAGCGGCTTGACCTTTACTCTTTGAGCAATGAGAACAATCAGCTCCTTCGGCTGCCGAGGGGAAGCCCTTCCCAAACATGAGCCTGCTGTGCACACAGCCTGGCCCACCTGAGAGCCACCGACAGGATCGCAAGGGTCAGAGAGGGCCTCTTCCTCTCTCACCAAAGCAGGGAGTGTTAGGCTGCTCCTGGCCCGGGGAGACATTCTGGTTCCAAATCGATCAAAGGTCACACGTGCCAGGCGCAGGCAGCCACAGTCGCCGAGTTCCGAGTGGGAGGGGAGGCAGGTTCTCCCCCACCATTTCCTGCACCCGCTCCCTCAGCAGCAGCGTTTATCGTCCTGCTACACGCCTCTTCTGCCTGCATGATAACCAACTGCTTCTCACCCTGGGCCACTCCTGGGCCACACAGCAGAGACCCCCAACCATTTTGTCTGAGGTTTTGAGACAACCAGCGTTCTCCATAGAAACTGAACCCATAGGGTGTGTGTGTGTGTGTGTGTGTGTGTGTAGAGAATGGGGGTGTGAGAAGAGGGGGAGAAAGAGGCAGGAGTGGGGGGATGGGATTTAAGGAATTAGTTCACATGATTATAAGGGCTGACGAATCCAAAATCTAGGGGACAGGCTGGCAAGTCCAGCAAGAGGTTAATGTCTTGGGTCTCAAAGCAGTCTGGAGGCCGAGTTCCTTCCTCTTCAAGGACCTGAGTCTTTCCCCTTAAGGCCTTCAACGGACTGGATGAGGCCCACTGCATCATGAAGGGTAGTCTGCTTTACTCAAAATCTACTGATTTAAAATTTAATCAGAGTTTTCAAAAATGGCTTCATAGCGGCATCTAGACTGGTATATGACCAAACAACTGGGCACCAGAGCCCAGCCCAGCTGACACAAAATTAACTCTCACAACCTGGGTGTGGGAAGCTGGTGACCATGGAACCTGTATGTGAGAGAAGGGAGTGCACCCCGACATGTGCACTCCTCCCCAGTGGAAACCCTGAAAACCCTCAAAAAGGGATTTAGAGAAGGGGGGAGGGGAAAACAGTGGGAGCTCAACAGCTGTAATTGTCTAGAAGGGCTGAGCCTGCACAGTCAATATTCTGAGCACAACACCCACCTTCTTAAGCCACTGGATAAATTCTTCACCCTCATTCGATTTAAGCCATTCGATTTAGCATCATATAAATTGCTCACAAGAGACAAAAAATAACTCCAAAAAAATCTAAAGCTTCACACGTACATTACTTCAACTCATATAATATCACTGTCAATAGTAATAGTAGTATTGCAAGTTTGCAACGTTTTATATAAGTGTAGAACAAAGCAAATAAACAAAACATTGATGTTATTAGGAACCAAGATTTTCAACGTAAGAGAAACGAGATGCACATATAAAATAAAACAGACTTAAGGAAAAAATCCTGCAATGTTGAATTGGAATGAGCAGTTCAAACACATGATTATTTTCTTTAGTGAATTTCCTAGCTTTGTCCACTAAAGGGAACTAAAAGCAATGACTTTCCAGTATCAATGAGAACCAATAGCACGCAGACCTTGGGTTTTTTGTTTGTTTGTTTTGCGGTATGCGGGCCTCTCACTGTTGTGGCCCCTCTCGTTGTGGAGCACAGGCTCCGGACACACAGGCTCAGCGGCCACAGCTCATGGGCCTAGCTGCTCCGCGGTATGTGGGATCTTCCCGGACCGGGGCACGAACCAGTGTCCCCTGCATCGGCAGGCAGACTTTCAACCACTGCGCCACCAGGGAAGCCCCAGACCTTGGTTTTTAAATACTATTCCCTATTCAAAAGCACCAGGGCTCCTCAGAGAAATGGCAGATTCCAGGGCTCGGGCAGAGAACAGACAAGATGAGCCCAGGAAATCTTCTGCCAGAAAGTAAAAGTACACAAAGACCAATGGGGTTATATCCAAAGAAAAAACTGTTTTGGCAGTATTGAATAAAGTTGACATACCCTATGAACAAGTGATTCCACTGTTAGGTATCCCCTCCAAAAACAAAAAACAAACGAACAAAAACTCAACAATGTGTTCAACCAAAGACAAGTATCAGAATGTTCATAGCAGCACTGCTTTAATAGTCAGAACCTGGAATCAACCTAAACGCCCACCTACATTAGAATTGATAAATAAACTGCAGGAGGGATGAAAAAGAGCTACAACTTCAAACATCATAGATGAATCTCATGAACACAATGATGAACAAAGAAGCCAGACACAAGAGTACATGTTCTATGACCCCATTCATACAAAGTTCCCAAACAGGCAAACTGATCAACATGTTTAGACATAAGGCTCTTGGTGGGGGGCAAGACAGGAAGAGGGTGTGATGGGGGCTGGTGGGGTACTGGGATTGTTCTGTTTCTTGATCTGGGAACTGGTTACACAGGTGTTTGCTCTGGGAAAATTTTGAACTATAGATTTGATTTTTTTGTGTATTTCTCTATATGTTATAATTTTCAATTAAAAATTTTACTTTAAGAAAAAGCCAGCTTGGTACTTCCCTGGTGGTCCAGTGGTTAAGACCCCGCACTCCCAATGCAGGAAGCGTGGGTTTGATCCCTGGTGGGGGAACTAAGATCCCACGTGCCCCCCACCCCCCAAAAAAAGCCAGCTTGAAGGGGCACCCACTGGCCAAATTTAGCATAATTTCAATATCAAAAAGGATAATGGTTGTAACTGGTTAGTAAATGAAAATACATGAGTCCAGGGGGTGTAGAGAGGATAAACAGGACAGCCCTTCTTTACAAAAGAAAGTCAAATAAACGTGGAAGGAATGACAAGAATAGAAGATCACTGTTTATAAGCGCCCCCCCAGCCCCGATAGAATACTTGACGGAGGTAACAATCACCAGTGGAAGCTAAAACCATTGGATGAAAACTTGTTAGCAGCACCAAGGTATCCCAGAGACCACTTACCTTTGTGAATGGGAGCAGTTGTACCTTGGCGATGAAGAGCTGATGAAGAGGTCTGGTGTGACCACCTTAATCCAGTGATTGAACTTGGCATCACAAATAATGGATCAGTGGGACATTGCGTGCCTCCTAATAGGATGCAAGTTAAATAAAAAAATAACCTAAGGAAGTGGGTCTTTCTGACTGCATTAAAATCACCTGAGATTTTTAAATTCCCAAAGCCTAGGCCGTGCTTCCAGACCAATATATCAGAACGTCTAGGCTGGGCCCCAAGCATCAGTATTTTTTAAAGCTTCCAAGATGACTGCAACGTGCAGCAAAGTATTCTAGACAAAAATGTGTAGCCTGAATCTAACTTCTAATTTATAGGATCTGCAGGATAGAGCGGCGGTTCTTAGTGCTGACTGCTTACCAGAATCACCTAGAGAATTTTGAAACTAGGGCCACCTGAGCTTGAACTCCAGTGATTCTGATTTAATTGGTTCAGGGTGGAACTCAGGCATCGTATTCTCTTTTCTAGGCATTAAATTTGATTTAAATAACCCCCAGTGAGAGGAGTGGGCCAATTAATCTCCCTTCCTTGTAAAGCCAATTAATCAAGACAGGTGGTTCTGATGCGCAGCCAGGGCTGAGGATTAACAGGACAGAGGAACAACTGAACATCATAAGGAAACAGACGAATCTTAGAATGCGGGACATTCGTATGACCACTAGCCTGGATTCTTCAGAAGGTCAATGTCATGGGAGAAAAAAAAAAAAAGGAGAGAGGAACTATTCTAAGTTAAAATAAGTAACAACCACCCACACACGCAAAACGTAACTGTGCATTTGTTTGATTTTTTTTAAAAAAACCAGCTATAAAGATGGGGGGTTTAAATATTAAGTTGATTTTAGGTGGTTTTCTTAGTAGGGATAATGACATGGTGGGTCTGTAGACAAATATCTGTATTCTTCAGTGATGTATGCTGAATATTGAGAAGTGATGTGTCATAATGTGTGTGTAACTTGAGAATTCATTGTACTAATGTTGGGCTGCACCCCACAGGCCTGTAAGCCCTGTTATTGCCTTGCCGAAGAGAGAGCCCAGAGACAGGGACAGAGACATCAATGGCTTGTTAGACAGGGAATCTTACAAATCAGAAGCAGAAGGTCCTGGAGCAACACCCCACCGTGTGCAGGAGAAAGGACACAGCACCAATCTTCTCTGCTTGAGGACCAAGGAGGCTACCATTTATAGCGGGAATTGACATAATTGACATCAGGTTAGTTCATTAGTTACCAGGGAAACCAGCAGCTGGGACAGGGAGCAAGCACGTAGGTAGTTATTGAGTAAGCCCTACGATTAAGAGGATTGGATAGCCATGTGAGTAGGGTGTAGGTGAAGCAGAGACCGGCCCAGCAGCAGATGTACAGAGAGCAAGAGAACAGCCATCTTGAGTGGCCTGACCATACAACTAATCTTTCAGTTTTCCCGTACGTTCGAAATAGTTTCTAAGAAAAAGATGAGGAAATGGGAAATTTGTTGTTGTTGGCCATGCTGCAGGGCACATGGGATCTTAGTTCCTGGACCAGGGATGGAACCCGGGCCCCTGCAGTGGAAGCGCAGAGTCCTAACCACTGGACCACCGGCGAACTCCCAGTTTTTTAATAGGGATAAAAACCTACTCAGTGGTCCATGTAACTTCCATCGGTATTAGTTCTCTCTTGAGAATCTTCCCGGAAAACCCACTCACAGCTCAACCTCACGAAACCAACCTCACACCACACCCAACAACTAAAGCTGTATTTCTCAACCTCTGGCCACTGCATTTCTCCCACTAAATAGGAGTTATCTGGGAAAGAGCTGCTATTCAAAGGAGCTTGAGAAGTCCTGGGTTATGCAAGATTTTCTTGTTACCAGACGCCTTTTAATCTTAATATATTTAACATACACTGTCCCATTGGGGTCAGGGAAGGACACCTGCAGAGTAAAGCAACATTCCTTAACCCTATTTTGTTTCCAGCCCTTTTTGGACACCAGACACCTTTTATCCCAAAAGATCTTGTAGATGAAGTGTTCTGCAAGCATTTGGGAAAATGCTAGCATAAGACATCTTCTCCCTCATTTTATAACTCCTCCATCTTTGATTAAACAAAGAGCCCCTGGATTTCCAAATGGACCCTAATGGCACATGTGCAGGCAGATGAAGATCCATCTCCCAACCAGTGCAATTTCCTATTCACCAAAATACAAAATGTAGTTTTTTTTTCAGGAACCTATTTTTTCAAGTATGTATGCACTGTTTTGTGTGATTTCTATGCAAGCTTTACTTCAAGTGCATTAAAGATGCACTGTTGGTGGGAATGTAAGTTGGTGCAGCCACTATGGAAAACAGTATGGAGGAGCCTCAGAAAATAAGAAGATATGGTGTATATATACAATGGAATACTACTCAGCCATGAAAAAGAACAAAATAATGCCATTTGCAGCAACATGGATGCAACTAGAGATTATCATATGAAGTGAAGTAAGTCAGAAAGAGAAAGACAAACACCACTTATACGTGGAATCTAAAATATGGCACAAATGAACCTCTCTACAAAACAGAAACAGACTCACAGACATAGAAAACAGACTTGTAGTTGCCAAGGGGGAGAGGGATTGAGGAGGGATGGATTGGGAGTTTAGGGTTAGTAGATGCAAACTATTACATTTAGAATGGATGAGTATCAAGGTCCCCTGTGTGTATAGCACAGGGGACTATATTCATCCCCTGGGATAAACCATAATGGAAAAGAATATTAAAAAAGAACATATATATGTGTATAACTGAATCACTTTGCTATACAGCAGAAATTAGCACAACCTTGTAAATTAACCACACTTTAATACAAAAAATTTTAATAAATAAATAAACTATGAGTTCCTAAAAGACCACCCCATGTGTCTCCTTCCTTTCAGCATCCAAGATGGTACCACCCACCACAGACAGAATACCTCTTGATACCCAAACAGCAAGAAAGAAGTGGATAAAGACTCTTGTCCAGGGTGCCCCCCTCCCCAGCTCAGCCCCTACAGCACTGTGGTTTACAGGCATCTCCATAGTCCTCCCCCCACCACTGTCTCAGGGTATGTGTCATGATCACAGTTGAGGCTCCTGAGGGTCAGAGAGCCAATGAGATTTGCCTGCAGCCAAACAGTGGAGAAACGGTGTGGCCAGGATCGGAGCCCCAGGAGCCTGATCTGAGCCCCAGAGTTCCTGCTCTCACAACAGTCACCACTGTGCTTCCTGTAACCTCAGCCTTAATACTCTTCTACAGCTCCTGCTTTGTCACACACAGTGTCAGGAATTTCAGTTCTTCCAGGAAAAGCAGACTCAAGTGGCAACCTGTGCTTTTATGTGGCCTAAGGAAGCTGGCACGTAGCAAGTGCAGATTCAGAAGCTAAATCATCAGGGGAGTTATGCTTTGTCTAAGCCAAGTTGGTCAGCGCTGTGGTAAATCCAACCTTAAAAACTCAGCTTATAAATGAAGGGCTAATGACAAGTGTGAAGACAAAGAAGCTCATGGACCCACTGCCCAGAACTGCCCAAAACCACCTGGCCAGGCTCACCCTGAAGTCTTCGAAACCTCGAGGGTGCCTGCAACCCTCACTGAACTCAGAAGAACAGCCTGGTGGGACTTCCCTGGTGATCCAGTGGGTAAGACTCCATGCTCCCAATGCAGGGGGCCCGGGTTTGATCCCTCGTCGGGGAACTAGATCCCACATGCCACAATGAAGAGTCCACATGCCGCAACTAAGAACTAAAGATCCCGCATGCCGCAACTAAACATGACAGAACAAAGATCTCTCACGCTGCAACTAAGACCTGGTGCAGCCAAAGTAAATTTTTTTTAACAAAAAGCATCATTCGGTTAAAACATTGGGACTTCCCTTGTGGCGCAGTGGTTAAGAATCCATCTGCCAATGCAGGGGACATGGGTTCGATCCATGGTCCAGGAAGATCCCACATGCTGCGGAGCAGCTGAGCCCGCGCACCACAACTACTGAAGCCCGCATGCCTAGAGCCCATGCTCCGCAACAAGAGAAGCCACTGCAATGAGAAGCCCGCACACCGCAATGAAGAGTAGCCCCCACTCACCGCAACTAGAGAAAGCCTGCGTGCAGAAACGAAGACCCAAAAAAAAAAAAAAAACAGCCTGGGGATTCCCCACTCCCTTCCCTCCCTGAAAAACACAGAAGCACTGTCGAGAAAGGCATATGGATTTCACTCTACTATGGCCAAATCAAGACTAAAAACTGACCTTAAACTAAAGAGATGAGAACTCATTCTCAGCATATCTCAGACCAGTATGGACTTTTCAGTGGTCAAGGAGAGGAGGGGCTCATAATATTTCCCCAGTTGTTCAGGGGAAAGGGAGACCTCATAACATTCTGTTCAACTCTTAAGCCTGCACCAGAGCCCCAGGCTCTTGGGCTGAAGTCAGTCAAAGCCTAGTGGAACCTGCCCAGAGTTCAGTCAGTCCAGAATTTAAATTCCTGCCCAGGATCTGAATCAGCCTGTGATTCAGATACATAAAATTGTGGAGTGATGAAATGGTGAAATTTGAAGTTCAACTCCAGGCTATGCAAAACTAGTTCCTTAGCTTACATCATCACTTTGCTCATGTCCTGCCAAAATGATGGACACTGATTTCTGTAAGGAACACTTTTTAAAAAAAATTAATTTATTGTTTTATTTTTGGCTGCATTGGGTCTTCGTTGCTGCGTGCAGGCTTTTCTCTGGTTGTGGCGAGCAGGGGCTACTCTTCATTGCAGTGCGTGGGCTTCTCATTGTGGTGGCTTTTCTTGTCACGGAGCACAGGCTCTAGGTGTGCAGGCTTCAGTAGTTGTGGCACACGGGCTCAGTAGTTGTGGCTCGTGGGCTCTAGAGCGCAGGCTCAGTAGTTGTGGCACACAGGCTTAGTTGCTCTACGGCATGTGGGATCTTCCCAGACCAGGGCTCGAACCTGTGTTCCCTGCATTGGCAGCCAGACTCTTAACCACTGAGCCACCAGGAAAGCCCAAGGAACACTTTTAAACAACACAAATTCCTGTTATTCAGTAAGCATTTCCCAATCACCTGCTCTGTACCTGCACTGTGTTATGTGACTGTACTCTATCCTGGTGTTTTAAGGACAGTTTTGTCCAAATATCATGGCAGTCTTCCTTCTCCCATAAGCCCCCAAAATGATAGGAAGGTTCTTACAAATTAAGTTGCAAGAGGTTCTGAACTCTGAGACATCAAACTGAAGGGCTTTACAGCAGACTCTTTTTTTTCTACTCAGTATTAAGGAATTAGATATTACTTATATTGGTTTCTCAGACTTCCAATGCAAATGTTCTCTCCTTAAATATTCAACATTTTAAAAGTCCAAATGGAGAGTCAAGATCCCCCAAGTTAGAAGGGGTGAACTAAACAAGATCTGTCCACAGTCAAGCCTGGCAAACACCACCTAGAAAGCACTTCTCTCTTCAGGTGACCCGCCTCCCTATCATGCTGAAGATGACTGACAGTGACAGTATCCAATTACAGCCTTTCCAATCTCCTTTGGATTTGGAAAGTGGGCTGCTTCTAGTCTCTGCCAGAGGAGCTTCAAAGTAACTAGCCTGGGACTTCCCTAGTGGCGCAGTGGTTAAGAATCCGCCTGCCAATGCAGGGGACATGGGTTCGATCCCTGGTCCGGGAAGATCCTGCATGCCGCAGAGCAACTAAGCCCGTGCACCACAACTACTGAGCCTGCTCTCTAGAGCCCGCGACCCACAACTGCTGAGCCTGTGAGCCACAACTACTGAAGTCCGCGAACGTAGAGCCCGTACTCCACAACAAGAGAAGCCACCGCAATAAGAAGCTCATGGACCACAATGAAGAGTAGCCCCTGCTCGCTGCAACTAGAAAAAGCCTGCATGGATCAATGAAGCCAAAAATAATAATTTTTTTTAAAAAAATTATTTATTAAAATAAAAACCAAAGTAACAAGCCTGAAAATATTATGATGGAATCCAAGCCATATATAAAATATAAAACTAATCTACAACCACACCCTGTCTAGTCTTTTGTGGGATGGAAATGCCTAAAACGCCAGTTGGGCTCTCCTGGTAACTATTTAGCAAAGGAAAGAAAAATGTGGAACATGACAAATGGTGTAAGGCTCTCTCAGTCTTTTCTCCCAGAATCTTCAGGGGCTCTGCCCACCCTATGAGAACACAAAAGCAGATAAGACACTGCCAGTCTGCAAAGAACTCACAATCTACAGGGATGAGCAGACACCCTGCTTTTAATTAGAGAGATTATGATAATGGCCACAACAGGGATGCTTCCACAGTGGCATGGGTCTGCAGAGAGGGTAGTATTCATTCTCTGTGCTGGGGAAAGCTACTCAAAGCAGTTCCTGGGCTTCTGACCATTGGAAATGTTGGGAAAGTGAAGTGAAGGGAAGGGTGTTCTGGGCAGAGAGAACCACATCATCAAATGCACCAGCAGGTCAAAGTGCCTGGTGTGTGTGGGTGGGTGGGGGTGGATGGGTAACGGCTGCTTGATAAGCAAATTGTAGGCATCAGAGCTGGAGATTCCAGGTCACCGCAGCTCTTGGGCTGAGGAGAGTGCTCCCAGAAACTAGGTCATCAAGTCCTAAAAGCAGGACAATGCAGCTGATACATCCTAACAGCAGATTAGTTTATTCAGTGTTTTAAATTAAATTAACTTTACCAACACTGTTCATTAAAAAAAAATGGCTAAAGTTATTTATGCCCAACACTGTTGGACATCATCTCTTTAAAAACCTCATAGAAGAGGTAGCACTATTAAGGCCATTTTACAGATCAGAAAACTGAGGCTCAGAGAAGTTCAGTAACTTACTCAAAGTCACACAACTAGGAAGTGGAGGCGCTGGGATGTGAATTTCTTCAGTCCAACTCCAAAGTCCATGCCTAATCACTTATGTTAAATACATAAAATGCAGTTAAATAATGGTTCTATTGTGTTCTGATCACTAGGAACAAAAAAGCTTTTATTTGGGTTTCTCTGTATTTGAGTTGCCACATTCTTGCCTATCTTTTATATTCCCCACAGCACACAACGTATTACTGGACACCACTGCTTATAATTCATATTGATTTTTAAGAAACATGTAAGGAAACATTATACTGGACCCACCCTAACAAAAGAAAAATTTGAGAGAGAGAGAGGGCAAGAGACTTGATCAATGGGTTGGCATGTATGAAGTCTGTACATCTGTGTCTCCTTCTCTCTCTCTCTCTCTCTCTCTCTCTCTCTCTCTCTCTCTCATTCTATGTGTATTTTAGTATGTTTGTCTCTTTCTACCTTGTTTCTCTTTTTACCTTTAGGTCTCTCCATTGCTATCACTGTCTCTGTGTCTCTCTTTCTCTCTCCCTCCTCCCCCGTCCCTCCTCCCCTTCCCCTCCTTCTTCTTCTTCTCTCAATTTCTCTTCTTCTCCCTCCCTACCTCCCTCTCCCTCCATCTGCCCTCCCCCCCCCCTCTCCTACCTCTCCTC
>NW_020172867.1:2494895-2528958 GCF_003031525.2 Neophocaena asiaeorientalis asiaeorientalis
CTAGGTCTGAAGTGGGTCTCTTGTAGACAGCATATATATGGGTCTTGTTTTTGTATCCATTCAGCCAGTCTGTGTCTTTTGGTGGGAGCATTTAATCCATTTACATTTAAGGTAGTTATCAATATGTATGTTCCTATTCCCATTTTCTTAATTGTTTGGGGTATGTTATTGTAGGTCTTTTCCTTCTCTTGTGTTTCTTGCCTAGAGGAGATCCTTTAGCATTTGTTGTAAAGCTGGTTTGGTGGTGCTGAACTCTCTCAGCTGTTGCTTGCCTGTAAAAGTTTTAATTTCTCCATCAAATCTGAATGAGAGGGCTTCCCTGGTGGCGCAGTGGTTGAGAGTCCACCTGCCACCGCAGGGAACACAGGTTCTTGCCCCGGTCTGGGAGGATGCCACATGCTGTGGAGAGGCTGGGCCCGTGAGCCATGGCCACTGAGCCTGCACGTCCAGAGCCTGTGCTCCGCAACGGGAGAGGCCACAGCGGTGAGAGGTCCGCATACCGCAAAAAACAAGAAAAAAAAATCTGAATGAGATCCTTGCTGGGTAGAGTAATCTTGGTTGTAGGTTTTCCTCCTTCATCACTTTATGTCCTGCCAGTCCCTTCTGGCTTTCAGAGTTTCTGCTGAAAGATCAGCTGTTAACCTTATGAGGTATCCCTTGTGTGTTATTTGTTGTTTATCCCTTGCTGCTTTTAATATGTTTTCTTTGTATTTAATTTTTGACAGTTTGATTAATATGTGTCTTGGCATGTTTCTCCTTGGATTTATCCTGTATGGGGATAAACGGGATAAATCGCCGTTTGGTATTATGTGGAGCTGGGAAGTCTCTTGTGGACCAGTGTCCTGAAGTTGGCTCTCCCACCTCAGAGGCACAGCACTGACTCCTGGCTGCAGCACCAAGAGCCTTTCATCCACATGGCTCAGAATAAAAGGGAGAAAAAGAAGAAAGAAAGAAAGAGAGAGAGAGAGACTCCCTTGCGGCTAGCCATGGTGCACTAACACCCTGCAGGCTGTGTTCACGCCGCCAGTCCTCTCCCTGCGCTCCGACCGAAGCCCGAGCCTCTGCTCCCAGCCCCTGCCCGCCCCGGCGGGTGAGCAGACAAGCCTCTCAGGCTGGTGAGTGCTGGTCGGCACCGATCCTCTGTGTGAGAATCTCTCCGCTTTGTCCGCCGCAGTACCACCGCACCCCTGTTACTGCGCTCTCCTCCGCGGCGCCGAAGCTTCCCCCCCTCCGCCACCCGCAGTCTCCGCCACGAAGGGGCTTCTATTGTGTGGAAACCTTTCCTCCTTCACGGCTCCCTCACACTGGTGCAGGTCCCGTCCCTATTCTTTTGTCTCTGTTTATTCTTTTTTCTTTTGCCCTACCCAGGTACGTGGGGAGTTTCTTGCCTTTTGGGAGGTCCTAGGTCTTCTGCCAGCGTTCAGTAGGTGTTCTGTAGGAGTTGTTCCACATATAGATGCATTTCTAATGTATCTGTGGGGAGGAAGGTGATCTCCGCGTCTTACTCTTCTGCGTAAGATCCCATGTGCCGTGGAGCAACTAAGCCCATGCGCCACCATTACTGAAGCCCACACACCTAGAGCCCATGCTCTGCAACAAGAGAAGCCACTGCAATGAGAAGCCCACGCACCGCAGCAAAGAGTGGTCCCCAGTCACCGCAACTAGAGAAAGCCCGCATGCAGCAACGAAGATCCAATGCAACCAAAAATAAATAAATACATTTTTTTTTTAAAAAAAAGGAAAGAAAGAAAGATAAGCATACTGAGACAGACACAGAAAGATATAAGACAGAGAGAGTTACAGCAAGGGAGAGAGACTGAAAGAGAGACACAGAGAGAGAGACGAAGACAGAGACACAAGAGAGGAAGGAAGAAAGAGGCAGACAGATGCACAGCCTGACAGACATGCCAATCAACGCACTGACCAAGTCTCTTGCTCTTTCTGTCTAAATTTCCCTTCAGTAGTATGGGTCCAGTATAATGTTTCCTTACTGGTTTTTCGTAAATCAACATAGGTGATGAACAAGGAGGTCACATTCCCCATCCCACCACCAGGTTTCCCATGCCACAGAAGGGGAGCTGAGAAACAGGGGGACTTGGCACCCACATCCAACATGATACCACAGAAGCAGTGAATGGCTGGCTATTCACTGGAACAGGAGCAGGCTGTCCTGGCCCTCTCTGAGGCATCCCTCAGGAATAGGGCAATGCTGTGTTCAGTCAGGTTCAGGGGGTGCAGAGTCCATGACCTTGAACTCATCTGCAGTGGACTCTTTAATCGAATGAAAAGGACACCCATTTCCCTCCCTGGCAGAGCTACTGGGCAATGCCAAAGGAACTTTCCTCCACAAATATAAATGGAAAACTTTTATCCCCACATCAAAGGGGAAAAAAACCCTCTCCTCCAAAAAAGACATTTAACCCAGTCAGGAGGACACCAGGGTCCTCTCTTTGTTGTGTTGACCTTCAGTACAATACTGGCTGTAAACTGTGAGCTTTCTAACACCTGTCATAATACACTTTGATAAAACAAGAGTGAGTACAGATGAGACCACATTTGAAACAAGGCGGTCTTTAGGGAACAGGTATTGAGCCAAACATTGTGGAGATGATATCTTTCATTCATATGATGCCAGAGAAAGACTGAATCACTGGGAAAGAGTTGAAGATGATCAGAGTTCTATACTTGAAATTTCTAAACTACTATCCACCCTGCTCCCAGCTAACCGCATTTCTCAGCTTGCATGGGAAGAAAGGGGAAGTTTCCAACAGGATGTGAAGCTGATGTCAACCATCCGCGTGTGCTCTCTTTCCTCCAGTCAGCACGCTGGGACGGTGCCCTTTTCACTCCCTGAGGACAGATCCTGTGCCACTTCGTCCCCTCCCAGCCACCTCCCTACTATCTCCTACCACTTCTGCGTGGTAGCACACACACAGGCAGCTGCAGCGGCTGATTCGGGCCATCAACGCTGCTGCCACCATGTCACTCAGCACCAAACGCCCTCCAGCTCTGCAACTCCAGATGTTACAGAAATTTGGGAACTCTCCTCTGCCCTCCAAATAAAACCCACTTCATCTTGTCAGCAAACAACAGCCGCGAGGACATGGAGGCTCAGCTGCAATACAAATCCTAAACTACTGTGGACCCTGACAAGGTCAGTCTTCAATGGGGGCCTCTTGTCTTCAGAACTTCTCATTTCATTTCGGAACCATTCCTCAGAAAAAGGAGGCTTCCCAGAAGCAAGGAGTCAGTCTGCCACTTTACTGCAGATCCCCAGCAGAAGGAATCGCCGAAGCCAGCAAACAGATCATTTACTTTCATCGCTAAAGAAGTACAGCTAATTTTAGAGATGGACGGTGGTGATGGCTGCACAAGAATGTGAATACACTAATGCCACTGGCCTGGACACTTAAAAATGGTTAAAATGGTAAGTTTTATGTTATGTATATTTTACCACAATTTTTCAAAGTGAAAAAAATTTTTAAAAGAATAAATTGAATGTCACATATTTTTTTAAAAAAGGAAGTACAGCTAAGTCCCAGGTGGCCTAATGATCACTAATTTAGTATTATTAATTTTTTTTTAAGGAAGGTACTTTTTCTTTTTTTTTAATTTATTTTAATTTACTTATTTTTGGCTGTGTTGGGTCTTCGTTGCTGCGCATGGGCTTTCTCTAGTTGTGGTGAGCGAGAGCTACTCTTCGTTGCAGTGCGTAGGCTTCTCATGTGGTGGCTTCTCTTGTTGCAGAGCACAGGCTCTAGGCGTGTGGGCTTCAGTAGTTGTGGCACGCAGGCTCAGTAGTTATAGCTTACGGGCTTAGTTGCTCCACGGCATATGGGATCTTCCCAGGCCAGGGATCGAACCCGTGTCCCCTGCATTGGCAGGAGGATTCTTAAGCACTGTACCACCAGGGAAGTCCATTATTAATTATTTTTAATTGAAATATAGTTGTACAATATTATATAAGTTACAGGTGTACAACAGAGTGATTCACAATTTTTAAAAGTTATACTCCATTTACAGTTATTATAAATTATTGGCTATAATCCCCATATTGTATAATATATCCTTGTAGCTTGTTTTATACATAATAGCTTGTACTTCTTACTCCCCTACCCTTATATTTCCCCTCCCTGCTTCCCTCTCTTCACTGATCACCACTAGTTTGTTCTCTATACCTGTGAGTCTGCTTCTTTTGTTATATTCACTAGTTCATTGTATTTTTTTTAGATTCTACATATATCATACAGTGTCTCTCTCTGTCTGACTTAAAGTATTATTAAATTATTTTTAAAGAGAATCTCAGTAGCACAGAAAGGTTACCAGCTTTGAGGGTTTATGAAAATCAAAAGTAGGAAAATACATGCCCTTACAATAAAAAATCCCCTTAAATTAAAAATCACTACACTCTGTCTAGTATATGAGTATTGTCCATGAGTACGATTTTCTAAAGGATGTCACAAAGCTTTTCTTTCAGAAACCGGTTCTCCCACAATTGCAGCTTGGAGAACATTCAGATCACAGGAGTGGCCTATAAGGGTTTCCAGCTCTCTCTAACAATAATGTGTTCAACAGACTGTTCTCATGGTACTGAAGGTGAACAGACACAGTCCCCCATTAACATTAGTGGAAAATATTATTTGCATTGGCAGATGGTAAAATTTAAGGCTTGGGAAATCTAAAAGACAGAGCTGAGATCATTCCGAGAGAAGAGCAGTTCAGATTCCAGACCCTGAGCTCCTAGCCCAGAGGCCACCGTTTCTGGCCTCTGGCTTGAGATCATTTAAGAAACAAAGGTCACTCACTGTGAATTAATTAACTTCAATAACTATCCACCCACATAAGCACCTAGTCTCTTGAATCCTGCCTATTAACTCACTCTTTGCCAGAAGACTCCAACACAAGAAGCCCCCAAATGGGGGAAAGCCCTAAATGCAGCTTATGTTTAAGAAAGGGTGAAGGTGTGATTAACTGCGCACACTCGTCAGTTTCACCTACAAGGAGTACTGAGTGACCTTTAGAAGGTCTTAGGGGCAAGGGCAAGGGAAAGCTCCAGCACAGGTCAGGTTCTAACTCGCTGTGCATGTCAGGTACAAGTGACAAAGCACGTCAGTCAGGAGCAATCATGAAGGCAGAAAGCCCAATGGCAAAGCCGAAGAAAGAGAACAGATTATGACCATCTCTCGGGCAGCTATGCATAGAAAGAGTTTTTATCCTAATACCAGACCAAGATGGACGATGAAAGGAGAGAGAATGCAATGCTCATGGTTCCCTGCCTTGCTAACCGCAAAGGTGTCTGCATCTGCCCTGGATTTCACATCTTCCCTACAGTCTCAGCAGAAAAAAATATATAAACCTCTTCCCAAGAAGGGTAATAATTTCCTTTGAGTTCCGGTTTCCACCTCGCCCTCCTCGTCGAAGGCATGCTCGAGTGATCCATCCTCTCTCCTATTTCCTTCACCTCTCCCTTTCTCCCTTTCTATTGCCACATTTCTTTCACCACAGTGGTTCTAAATGTTGTGGCTCACAAATCTCTTTCTTTGAGAAGCGGGTAAGTTCTGCATGCCATTCCTAAGGGGTTGATAGCTTCCTAGGCTCACGGGGCCCAGGTGAGCAATCCCTGCTTCCACCTTAGACCTAAGTTGCTAGTGGACACCTCTCCTTCCTTTCCCAAGCAAGCTTCTAGAATACAGAACTCTCTGCTCCCTATTTCTAGTTCCTCCTCAATCCACTGCCCTCACTCCACTAAAACTAATCCTGCTGAAGTTACCACTGACATTCCAAGTGCCAAACCCAATGGGTACATTTTTCTCTCTCATTGGACTTCCTGCTGCATCTCACAGTGACCCATCCCCATCTCCTAAAACTCTTCCTTAAATATCTTGACATCATAGCAATAAAGCCCTCTTAGAGCCTGATTAACGATTTTTCCTTCCCTAGGAAATGTTCAAACCACCCAGCTTGGCCCCAGCTGCCTGTTTTGCATACTTATGTCTCCACCTCCCCACCATGGCTGATCAGCACAGGGTTGGGCCTCACCAAGCTATACCAATCAGTGACTTCCCTGAGAATTTCTGAATAGAGAGGAAAAGCAAACAAACAAAAAAACGTCTTGGGTTTCCCATAATGTTTGGCAACAAATTCCAGTTACATGCCCATACCTACACACCTGACTACCCCTATATCTTTAGAATACATTTCCATTTTTCCTCTAGCCAGTTGGCACTTGGCTTCTGTCACTTGCCACCAAAAGGGTCCTAACTGATATAAATATTCTTTCCTCACTGGTTCACCTCTCCTCTATCTGGCCACTCCGTTTAGTCTTCTCAGCAGGCAGCTCTCTCTCTGTCCATCCCTCAAACATGGTCTTCTCTCTCACAGTTATAGGGGACAAAGGTTGGTGAGACAGAAACACAGCTACATCAGTGAACCAGACTGACCTAAGTAAGGCTGTGGATTCCTTTGAACCCCACCAGGCTTCACTCAGAATAAGCTATTTGCAACACAGGTTTCTAAGGGAAAATAAAATCAAGAAAAAAACAATGGGAGGGCTTCCCCGGTGGCGCAGTGGTTGAGAGTCCACCTGCCGATGCAGGGGATGCAGGTTCGTGCCCTGGTCCGGGAGGATCCCGTATGCTGCGGAGCGGCTGGGCCCGTGAGCCATGGCCGCTGAGCCTGCGCGTCCAGAGCCTGTGCTCCGCAACAGGAGAGGCCACAAGAGTGAGAGGCCCGCATACCACAAAAAAAAAAAACAAAAAAAACAACAATGGGAATTAACAGCAGCAAAGTAGACTTAGGTTAGACAATATTTTAAAGATGAGAAACTCAGAATATGTATCACTTTGTGGAAAAGACCAGGCCACCAAAATATATACATAAAATTTGGATCCAAATATCAGATCCAATAATTTGGGCAGTTTCTGATAAAACAGTCAAAAGTCTAAATATAAAGGAGGCCTGTTCCTGACATTAGAACCTCCCTGATGTGATGCAGTGGGAGGTACAAAAATCACTTACTGATGAGCTACTGGAAACAGCTGGCCTAAATCTAACTATGGTCCAGAACATGGAGTGTCCTATAGAACAACTGGCCTGGACCCTCAAAGCAATCAATGTCACAGAGAACCGGGGTGGGGGAAAAGGGGGAAGACTTTCTACACTGAGACTACAGAAAGGTAACAGCCAGGCTTCCCTCGTGGCACAGTGGTTAAGAATCCTCCTGCAATGCAGGGGACACGGGTTCAAGCGCTGGTCCAGGAAGGTCCCACATGCTGCAGAGCAACTAAGCCCGTGTGCCACAACTACTGAGCCTGCGCTCTAGAACCCGCAAGCCACAACTACTGAGCCCACATGCCACAACTACTGAAGCCCTCGCGCCTAGAGCCCGTGCTCTGCAATGGGAGAGGCCACCGCAATGAGAGGCCCGCGCACCACAATGAAGAGTAGCCCCCATTCGCCACAACTGGAGAGGGCCTGGAGAGGGTGTGCAGCAACGAAGACCCAATGCAGCGAAAAAAAACAAAAGGTAACAGTCAAGTGCAATGCATGAAACTTGAGTAGAGACTGGATTTTAAAAAACATCTTAAAACAGCTTCGGGAATTTGAGTATGGACAAGATTTTGAATGTTATTGAAATAATAAATTGAAGTGTAATAACGATGTCATGGTTGTCTAGGAGGATGTTCTTGTTCTTTAGAGACTCAAGTTGAAATACTTAGAGTTGAACCGTCCTGATGTCTACAGCCTGGGCTCCTTTCCTTATTCCTCTTGTCTTCTGACTCTTCTTACTCAGCTCTGCTCATACTTGCCTGTTCTACTCACACTTACCACACCTATGGACAAACATGACTCCCAAGCCAACATCTCCAGCTTAGAACTCTCTTCTTAGCTCCAGAACTGTGCAGCCCACTTTCTGCTCGACACTCCACCTGAATGTCCCAGCAGCTCCGCACACTCAATGTTATTCAAAGCCAAACACATCTTTCCACTTTTCAATCCCTGCCACGCACCCCATCCTAACCCCCCCAAAAAAACCTGCTCCCTTTTCTGTCTTCTCTATCTTGGTAAATGCCAAGTTGACCAAGCCAGAAACTTCCCTCTTTCTTTCCCCATATCTAATCATTACTAAATCCTGTGTACCTCATAAATCTCTCTTCTCCATCTCCTCCCCACTGTACTATTCTTGCCCTCTTTGTCTCCCAAACTAAATATTATGGAAGCATCCTCACTGGCCTTTCTTGTCTCCAATTTTGCTGCCCTCTAGTCTATTTTCTACCCTTCCACAAGAACAGATTTTTCTAACATACGGGGAAGTATAGTCAATATTTTGTACTAACCTATAAGGGAAAAGAATCTGAAAAAGAATATATATATCTGAATCACTTCGCTGTACACCTGAAAATAACACAACATTGAAAATCAACTATACTTCAATTTTTTAAAAAAATCATATCAGTATACTGCTCAAACTTCTTCAGTGGCTCCCCAATGCCTCCAAGACAAAAGCTAATAAACTCCTTCTGCATGATATTCAAGGTCTTTCACGACCTTTATCCCCGCTTTCCTTCCAAGTCTCATCTCCTTCTGCACCCCACCACACAGCCAGTTCCTCAAACATACTACACTCCTGTGGTCACTCTGAGCACCCCTTATCCTCCAGAGAGGCTGGGCATTTGCACATGCCATTCTTTCAGCTTAGATGCCATCCCCTGCCACCTCCATACCAACCACTCTCCACACTGCATACATACACTCCTACTAGAGAAGATAGGTCTGGGACTTCCCTGGTGGCACAGTGGTTAAGAATCTGCCTGCTAATACAGGGTACATGGGTTCGAGCCCTGGTCTGGGAAGATCCCAAATGCTGCGGAGCAACTAAGCAACTAAGCCCGTGCACCACAACTACTGAGCCTGCACTCTACAGCCTACAAGCTACAACTACTGAGCCCACGTGCCACAACTACTGAAGCCCATGCGCCTAGAGCCCATGCTCCTCAACAAGAGAAGCCACCACAATGAGAAGCCCACACACCACAACAAAGAGTAGCCCCTGCTTTCCGCAACTAGAGAAAGCCCGCACGCAGCAACAAAGACACAAAGCAGCCAAAACCAAATAAATAAATAAATAATTTTTTTTTAAAAAAAGAGAGAGAGAGAAGATAGGTCTGTTGGAAAGCTGCCTTGACATTCCTCAGGTCAACTCATGAGCTCCACTTCTCCCATGGCACCATTGACACTGATACACAACCACTTTAAAGCAATTCAGCTTATTACATTAGGTTATTTATTTACATAATTGGTTTCCCACAGACTGTAAGATTCTTAATAATATAGGACCTTATTTTTAGTTTGTTTTTTAAGTAACTAGTCCATTCCTAGTAGATAACAGGCACTGAACAATTATTTATTTTAAAAATTGACAGTTAGGGGAAGGGAGGGATGAATAGGTGGAACACAGTGAAACTGCTTTGCATGATACTATAAGATAGATATATGTCCTTAGACATTTATCCAGACCCATACAATATACAACACCAAGAGTAATGTAAGTGATGGACGCTGGGTGATTATGATGTGTCAGTGTAGGTTCATCAGTGGTACCAGATATACCACTCTGGTGGGAGACATTGATAATGGAGGAGGCTATGCATGTGTAGGAGCAGGGGGTATATGTACCTTCCATTCAGTTTTGCTGTGAACTGAAAACAGCTCACAAAAATTCTATGTAAAGAAAAAAATTATAAGGACTTCCCTGGTGGGCCAGTGGTTAAGAATCCGCCTTGTAATGCAGGGGATGCAGGTTCGATCCCTGGTCAGGGAACTAAAATCCCACATGCCACAGGGCAACTAAGCCCGCGTACCACAACTACTGAGCCCTCATGCCACAGCTAGAGAGAAGCCTGTGCACTGCAACTAGAGAAGCCCTCGTGCCACAATGAAGAGCCCACACGCCACAACAAAAGATCCCATGTGCCGCAACTAAGACCTGATGCAGCCAAATAAATAAATCTTTTTTAATTTTTTATATACACACACACACATATACGTATGGAGAGAGAGAAAGAAAGAGAGTCACCGTTGAGGAAGAAAGTACAGAAACAGAGAAAGAGAGATGAAGAAACATATAAATCCCAGGATGGACCAGTGCATAGCTGCTATTCAGTGCCAAAGTGAAAAAAGAAATGGACAGCCAGAGATGACCTTTGAGAAGAATTGCTAAAAAAACTATTCTAGATGAATTACCCTGGAAGTACTACTAACAAGCAGGATAATTTTAAGGGGAAAATAGAAATTCAGCCTCCTGCATTCAGTTGTAAGGGACAAGAAACTGGTCAAGTGGTGGAGATGAGAGATAAGCCAGGAATGAAGTGAATAATTTGAAAGTCCCTTGCACAGACACAGCAGGATAATTATTGAAACCGTGAAGGCAGCAATTTAGGTCTAAAATGTCACCACCATCAAGTCTAAGTTTTATTGTAGTCTGTTAAGGAAGAGTTCTCTGGGGATTATGAATAACTGCTTCTTGAAATGGAAACTCTGCAAAAACAACTGACATTTCTATAATCCTTAAGGAATAGGACTTAGAGGAAAAATGATTATTCAGGTGGCTCTCTGAACATCAGTGTCTGAATAGCTAATATTCACCCTTGCTTTATGTCACCCTCATTAATCAGCTCCTGTTAAAGATAATGCCATACATGTAATTATATGGCATAGCGTTACGTTAAATATTTAAGACTTTCATATTGCACCATCTTTTAGGTGTGGTGATATATTGCCCTGATTTAAATACATGTGTCAATTTTTCATAGATTTTATCTATATTCATGGCTCAAGGCCCCTTAGCAAATTAATAACCAAAAGAATGAACTCCTCCATTTGTAAGTCCATAGTCGGTTGCTTAGCATACTTCTCCACGCTTGTTTTATCTCTAAAAGTCCTATTCGGCTTTCTAAAAATATGCCTACCCTTTGTTTTCCAATTGCCCTGGTTCCCATGTTACATTTTTTCAATCTAATCACATGTGATTTCAAAATTGCATCACACTTGTAAACCGAGTCACCAAAACAGACGATAAGGAAAATAAACAATACACTATAAGGGAAGCCAGATTAAACCAAGTCCAAGATATTGCAATAAAATTTAACTTATTCCGCATTTTTAACATACAACAAAACTCATCTTTTCAAAAAAATACTCATCTTTATAAAGTTTCCAAGTGCTCACACGGCATTTCATTCATGACTCCTTACAACAACCTTATGAAAAAGAGACAGCAGTGTCCTAATTATAAAATCAGGAAAACAGAGAAAGCAAGAACCCTTGGCCAAATTTCCATGACGAACAGCTGAATGGGGATTAAAATTCTGTGTTCACACACTTATAGTCCATTTTCTCCTGCATATTTTTTTGTGAAAATTCTGTTATCAGGTACCTGGCCTCCCCGAAGCCACTCGCATCAATCATTAACCACCGTTAAATCAATAAACTCCTGCTGCTTCCACCCTAAGCCCAGCCTGCTCTTTTAGTGCCTGACACTGCTCTGAAGATGGCTGCCTCTCTGCAAAGGACCCCCTCCTTAGGAACTCCCAAAGTTCATTTCCTTTACCCTGTCTTTTAAGTCAGACAAGCCCAAACATGCTCTTCTAATTTGATGAAAATCTATCCAGCTGTTTTCATTTGATGTAATAAAGAACAGGCAGAAAGTTTATCCAAGTGGGTAATACTATCCCAGGGGCAAATTCTGTGGCAGGCAGTAATGCATGTTCTAATGCAGTAAACACTGCTTTGGGGCTTCCCTGGTGGCGCAGTGGTTAAGAATCCGCCTGCCAATGCAGGGGACACAGGTTTGAGCCCTGGACCGGGAGGATCCCACATGCCGCGGAGCAGCTGGGCCTGTGCGCCACAACTACTGAGCCTGCGCTCTAGAGCCCATGCTCTGCAACAAGAGAAGCCATGACAATGAGAAGCTCTCCCACCGCAAGGAAGAGTAGCACCCCTCACCGCAAATAGAGGAAGCCTGGGCACAGCAACGAAGACCCAACAAAGCCAAAAATAAAAACAGATAAATAAATAAGTTTATTATTTTTTTTAAACTGCTTTGGTATGTGGTGCTGATTAGAAGGCTAGATTACTATTATATTATTTATATATATATATTATTTTATATTTTTATATACAATTGTATATATATTATATATATAATTTTAGATATTATATATTATTTTTATATAAATAATATTATTTTTCCATGGGTGGTCTTAGAACAAGATGCTTGTTAAAATGCAGATTCTTAGGCCCCAGCACAGACCTACCAAATCAGACTTAGGAGTGACGATACATTTAAACCAACAGCACTGTGATTCTTCTACAGCCGAAAGGAGGAAAGCCCCAGGTTGGACTAGGGCTTCGCACACTAGACTGCATGCTTCTGAGGACAGGAAGCAACTCTTATTCACCCTCATAGTCCCAGCATCCAGCTCAGGTGCTTAACAGTGTTCAATGACTGAACACATGTGAATTGATTGTTAATCAGATATGCAGTGTAAGTGTTCAAAAGCTTTCATGTTAGAATTAGTTCATGCATAGTTACTTAGGAAGCAGTGCAAACACCTCTAAACACTTCATACTGATGTTTAGCTATGTCCTACTCCAG
Source organism: Neophocaena asiaeorientalis asiaeorientalis (assembly GCF_003031525.2). Taxonomy (NCBI): domain Eukaryota; kingdom Metazoa; phylum Chordata; class Mammalia; order Artiodactyla; family Phocoenidae; genus Neophocaena; species Neophocaena asiaeorientalis. Next base: position 2,507,551 of record NW_020172867.1, read on the forward strand.
GTCCGTAGAGTGCAGGCCTGAATGAGCCAAAGGCATGTCATCTGCAAAACTCACATGCAGACCTTCTCCATCCCAACCTGAGGCTCAGAGAGTCTCCAGTCCCTCAGAGCATAAAAGTCCTGTGGTCATTTTAGGCAAAAATTCTAGCCTGGTCAAAAAGCCAATCTCCAAACTCACATTCAGTTAAAACTTCTCTCTTCCCCAAACTGGGACCTACCTCTGCTAGGAAAACTGCTGAGAATGGGATGCATGAGCCGTAGTCAGCTCCTTCTATGCCTCCTCCACTGTGCCCTCTGTTGCCTCTGGGTCCCCCAGGGACCAGGAGTCCTAGGAGAGAAAAGAGATAAGGAGAGTGAAATCTTCTTCGACTGGTGGAGTTGTAATCCAAAAGCAGGCCTCAGCACAGCAGACACACAATTACCAACACTTCTTCCTCACAGGGGAACCCTCCTCCCCACCAAGGACCCTGATGTAGTCACCACTATAGATGGTACTGTTACCTAGTCCGAGCTCATACTGCTCGCCACAGGACAGGCCAGTAAACTGAGAGACGAGTTATTGCGGCAAGAAATAGCAACTTTCGGGGCTCCCCTGGTGGCGCAGTGGTTGAGAGTCCGCCTGCCAAAAGGCTTCTTTTATACTAAAACGGGCAGGCGTAAAGTCAAGCATTTCCTGGTTCCCATCAGCCTTCGGAGGGGATGTGTTAATTTCTTCCTCCCTGCAGTCATTCACAGGTGGGCCTGGTCAGGATGTTTCCAGTGAGCTAAACAAAGGTATTTTAGCTTAGTGCTCATTACCTGGGAAGCAGAGTTCCCAGAAATTGGCCATTATGTATAATTTAAGCTCACAGGCAACATCCCTTTAGTGGTTAACTTGTAATAGAATACAAAGGTTCTTCCCTATTCTGGCCACAGATGCCATCCCCTCAGCTCTAGTGTCCCTACTGTCCACCTCCAGACTCTTGATGCTGGGTCACCTTGCCTCTCCGTGAGATTCTCTTTATTATGGTGAAGTTCCACTCCCTCTGTCATGGGTCCTCACCTGTTCACACCTTAGTTCCTGCACCCACGGGAGTCCAGCTCCTCCATCAGTGCCTTCTTGCTTCATTCTGCCAGCTCTTGTGAAAACAGGCACCAGTCCCTCCACCTGAAATTCTAAAGGCCCCCTGATTTGGCTTACTACGCTGGGGGAGACAGCTCCCCCATCCCCGAGGAAGACACATTGACAACTCTTTCTCCAAAGGATTCTCACTGTCCACCCCCATGATGATTCTCCCTCCTCTTCCCCCTCACCTGAAGCACACGAGGGGTGAATACTGGCCACACCAGTTCCACGGTCTCTTAGCACATCCCACATAGGTGGTCCAACGTCTCACAAGGAAGTAGGGACGTTTGTCACTGGTCGCAGTATCTGGGGAGACACAGCTAACATCCAGTTACATTAGTCAGTCTCTTAGTTACAAGTAAAAAGACTCAATTCATCTTAATGAGTGGAGGTTTGAGATAAGGATACTGGTGGAAATAAGGAACTCTAAAATACCATGGCAGCCCAAAGACAGACCTTGGCTCACGACAACTAGAATGCAGTTCGGGGTGTGGAACAGATCTAACGACCAGGAACTCGACAGAGCCGCCACTCTGTTTCTGCTGCCATTTCTCCTTTTACTCCCACACACATGCCAGCTCCCACTCCAAACATCGTTCCCTGGAACATGGTAAAATGGGAACAGGTGAGAGTTCCGTGGTCAAATACCTCTGGGAAACACTGAGTTAACAGTGTTTAGACAAGTTTCTTGCTGTGGGATCTTCAGAATCTTTAAAATGCTAAAGCACCTTGTGACTCTCCAAGAGGGGATATGCATGTGGTGTTTCCCAAATGCACTGGCCTAGGAAGTCCCATTCAAGGAACACCTGTTACCATGATGGCTGGGAGCGCTACATGCCCTTCCTCTACCTCTTGACTTCAGCTTACTTGTGGCTTTGAGGCCCTGTGGCATCTGCAGAAGGCCCTCTCCGTGTATTTGCAGCTCCTGCTCTCAAACCCACCAACTCTCTCTACATCTTGATCCTCTTAAAGACAAAGAAATTGCTTATTCCAGTGTGGTCACCATCTGGACAGTTTGGGCAGATGCTTGGCATGGAGTCATCTTAGAGGCCATTGACCCATCTGCAGCCTGACTCACCTTGGCCTGCATGCCCACCCCTGACCAGGAGGGTGGAACGAAATATGACCTCCCACCCTGAGCAGGAGACTGTGAAGGGGACAACACCAATGATGACCTATAAACACCACAGTCTCTGTAAGCCCTTTGTGACAGCCAGTCACTAACTGAAGGCGTATAACTGGGAGACTTAAGTCAAATAAACGTTTTTCATGTGCCTTGAGAGTCCCCCCCAGCCTAGTGAAGTATACTGTGATCAAGATGGTACCAGGCTAGATACAAACTACTATATATAAAAAACAGATGAACAACAAGGTCCTACTGTATAGCACGGGGAATTACATTCAATACCCTGTGATAAACCATAATGGAAATGAATATGAAAAAGAATATATATCTCAATCACTTTGCTATACATCAGAAACTAACATAACATTGTGAGTCAACTATACTTCAATTTTTTAAAAAAGACAGAAGGGAATACACTAGAAATACGGAGAATCTGTATTTGCGGAGAATTAGACTCATCCAAATCTTGATTTCAAAATAAATAAATAAAAATAAAAAAGATAAAACCAGGCTCCATATTAATGCCTCTAAGTTTCTTCACTGTAGAGGTGAGCCACATTTTAAGTTCACAGAGCACTGAAACTGTGTGTGGGTGTGTGTGAACTCTGTAAGAGATGGAGTACATTTTAAGTATATACAGTATATACGTTTAAGTATATATGTAACATTGACTGCTTCCCTCAACCCACTATGTAGCTCAGAGTCAAGGGTAAATTGTTTCCATGCTTTTGTTTTCAATACTTATCCATATGCTTCATGTCTTTAACAGCTAGTGGCAAACCCATTGTAAATGATTTTTTAACTTAATCCAAAGTAAAAGAATGGATGCAAAACTGCTTTGTAGGCTTCTGTTTTTACAAATGCTTATTGGCAACACTGAATTTAAAATGTCTCTAGGTGGGCTTTCATGTCCCTGGCATGAGCTTATGCAGCCCTGTTCCAGTTAAATAACTCAGCCCTAATCTATCAGAACTGGGAAGCATAGTGAAGCTGGGATTATTTTGGAAAATCAAGAGAGAGGTTTCTTCCCAGTTTGTTGGTTTGTTTCTTGAGAAGAGGAGGAAAGTCACATTTGCTGAGCACAAGATACCGTGGGATGCCCCTTTCACATAAAAATATTATAATAATAATAACTCATCCTCCTCATCTTCACCTCAGCAGTCACATTCAGCCCATGAGAGAAAAGTACTGGTTCTTTAACCTCATTCCACAGATTGGATCATAAAAATGCACCTTCAGGGATTCCCAGGTGGCGCAGTGGTTGGGAATCTGCCTGCCAATGCAGGGGACACGGGTTCGAGCGCTGGTCTGGGAGGATCCCACATGCCACGGAGCAACTGGGCCCGTGAGCCACAACTACTGAGCCTGCGCGTCTGGAGACTGTGCTCCGCAACAAGAGAGGCCGCGATAGTGAGAGGGCCGCGCACCGCAATGAAGAGTGGCCCCCGCTTGCCGCAACCAGAGAAAGCCCTTGCGCAGAAATGAAGACCCAACACAGCCATAAATGAATAAATGAATAAATAAATAAATAAATAAATAATAAAAATAAAGGAATTCCCTTAAAAAAATGCACCTTCAACATTAGAAAAACATGAGTTGGCCAATGTGACTAAAAATCAATTTTAAAAGTCATGTCCTCTTCCGGTTGCTCCTTCATAGGGCCATCTGTGAGCCATAATTAACATACAATGTCAAGACAGAGGACTCCCCAACCAGGAGAAGGTTAGTGCAGTACAAAGTGCATGGGCCTGGCCTCAGACAGACTAGCTCCATGACTCTGAGCCAGTGTGCTAAATTTTCTAAGTGTCAGCTTCCTCTTCTATAAAATGGTGAGTGTCATATGTAATGTTACGACAGAGGCTGTGTAATAAAGGACCTGCTCTGTGCCTAGAACACGGTAGTTTCCAATAACAGTGATGGTGTTTATAGTGGAGGTGATAATAGTAGAGATATCTCTTTGGTTTCCTTTTTTTTTTTTTTTTTTGTCTACCCAACATGCCTTTCCTCCGTGTTCTAAAAACAACAGCCCCATTTCTTTGGGTAACTGCCCCCTGAGTTCTATGCAGTTCTGGATGAAGTCTCAATCAGAGTTCTCCACCCCTCGACCATAGCAATGGGCTTCTGATCTTAAGCCTTTGTAGTAAGTGGTGTTCCCCTTCCTCCTGGATTGAGGGGAGCAGGGGAGGGGGAGAGCAGGTAGGACAAATGAGTAAAGCAGAATGAATCAGAGTCTTTCCTCAGGAGTTTACAGAGAGATGTTGAGAGAGGGCAGCTCTTGGTCTCCTGGGGTGGCTGCAGCCATGCCGCCCTTCACCTCCTGCACACAGGGAACACATCTTGAAATAGGAGAGAATGTGGCCAACACAGACAGGAGCAGAACAGAAAGAGAGAAAAATAATAATGATAATAATAACATTTGTATCCCTGGATCCAGCTCTACCCCTAGATTTACTAGTTAAATAAGTTAATAAATTCTCTTTTAGGCTTAAGCTAATTTGAATTGAGTTTCTACCCTTTGCATTAAAAGATTCCTGTCTAATATAAATATACTATCTTTTGAAGTTGTTTTTGTTTTGCTTTGTTAGTTTTTTCTTTTCTTTTTTTGTTTTTTGTTTTGTTTTGTTTTCGCTTTTTGTTTGTTTTATGTACAAAGATCTAGCATTGTTTCTGGGGTAAGGTAGATATGTTGGGTGACTCATTCCAGGAAGTTCACTTAGTCCCACTTAATGAAGCCGATATCCTTGGGGTACTATCAGAAACACTGGCAGCACTTATGGAGGCGGCATTTTCGGATCAGACCAGCTGGCTTGAGCAGCCACTGCAAGAGGAAAACCCTGGCTGAATTTTCTCATATGGCTCCAGGAGAGCTGCCCGTGACCCATCTTGTTTTCTCAGGTGCAATGAGACAAAAGGCTAACTATACTTTTTAAAAAAGGAAGAAAGAAAGAAAAAGAGGAAGAGGACTAGACAAGAGAGCACAGAAGCAATACCCAGAGGCACCCTCACACACTCATTTCAGCACAGAAAAAGGAAGCCTGCAGGGTCTGCATCACTGCTGCACCGCAGTAAGCAAAGGCTGGAGCAGCACAGCCACTAAATCAGAAGCAGGCGACCTGCTGGGGTACACAGAACACCACGTGGCATCACTGTGATTTCTTGCCCATAGCTTAGTCAGTGGAGGGAGCAAGGTGAACCTCGACCCTGTTTTCCTGGCCACAGGTGTCCCCCTGCCCCACCCCAAGATAGGGAGACAAAGGCCAGCAAAGCTGGAGGAGTTCATAGGGACCATGTTATGGTGGCCTTGGATTTTCTCCAGGAAGCCATGGGAGCCATTGAAAGCCTTTTTAAGAAGAAGAATGACATTTTTGTGTCTTTGAAAGCTTTCCCTGGCCTCAGAATGGTGCCTGGATTGGAGAAGGACAAAGCTGGAAACAGGGAGACCTATGGAAAGCTTTAGCAGCAATCAAGTGAGTACTTGAATAAAGACAAGCCAGCAGTGACAGAGAGTAGAGAATGTATATTTAGCAGGTGAAATCTATAAGACTTCATGATTGACTGTATGGGGTAAGGTAGGGGCATGGAGGTAGAAAGAAGGAAGGAACCCAAACCATATAGTCACCAACAGACTTCAGAGATCCAGAAAGAAGGTCTGGCACTAGGTGTGAACGAAGGGAAGGCATTCATGCTGGCCGTGCTTAGCTGGAGAATCCATGGGGGTATGAAGGCAATGATGTCCAGTAGGAAATCAGGTGATCTGAGTCACTGCTTCTGTGATCATGGACATGTTACTTAACTTTGTAGAGCCTCAGTCTCCTTATTTATCAAGTGGGAATAATCTTCCCTAAGCAGAAATTTTAAGTAATTTGTCCAAGTCAGCCCAGCATAAAACATCACCCTTAGAGAGGAAGAACTGATAGAAAATCCTACCTACTCTGAGGGTGAGATTCCTAGGAGGTCGCTGGTCCTGGGCTCCCCCAGTCATGCCCCAACTCCTGCCTTATCCTAGGGAAGCCCAAAGGCTTGAGTAGCTCAGGCTTTGTCCTGAGGGATACTCTTCGTTGCGATGCGTGGGCTTCTCATTGTGGTGGCTTCTCTTGTTGTGGAGCACGGACTCTAGGCATGGGGGCTTCAGTAGTTGTGAAATCTTCCCTAAGCAGAAATTTTAAGTAATTTGTCCAAGTCAGCCCAGCATAAAACATCACCCTTAGAGAGGAAGAACTGATAGAAAATCCTACCTACTCTGAGGGTGAGATTCCTAGGAGGTCGCTGGTCCTGGGCTCCCCCAGTCATGCCCCAACTCCTGCCTTATCCTAGGGAAGCCCAAAGGCTTGAGGAGCTCAGGCTTTGTCCTGAGGGATACTCTTCGTTGCGGTGCGTGGGCTTCTCATTGTGGTGGCTTCTCTTGTTGTGGAGCACGGACTCTAGGCATGGGGGCTTCAGTAGTTGTGGCACGTGGGCTCAGTAGTTGTGGCACACGGGCTCTAGAGCGCAGGCTCAGTAGTTGTGGTGCATGGGCTTAGTTGCTCCACGGCATGTGGCATCTTCCCGGACCAGGGCTCGAACCCGTGTCCCCGGCATTGGCAGGTGGATTCTTAACCACCGCGCCACCAGGGAAGTCCCTGTAACTCAGTCTTTTTAAGGGTTTGGACCCGCCTTTGGGTCTTTGAGTCTATTGTTCTTTCTCACTGGAGCATCCTTCTTACACCGGTTTGCCTATGGAAATCCTTTGCATTCTTTGAGACTTATTTCCTATCACCAGCCCTGTGATGTTTTATCTGCCTCATCTCCCCGGAACAAATCTTTCTCCCTTTAAGTCACCAGATTGTCCCTTAAGTCGCTGAAGTCTGTAGGCCTTACCTATCATGCTAGTTGACACAACTTGCAACAGTCTGAATTTAGACACCATTGAGGTGTGTGCCAGTTACTAAGCTCTAGTCTCGCAGCTCCAAACCCATCTTTCTATGCTGTGCCTTGTGGTGCTGGAAGTAGGCGTCTGCAAACCACATTTCTGCCTGGCCAGCAGTCTCCCTGTCAGGTTCCACTCTGATCAAGGGAGACTGGGAGGTTGGAGAGAGAGAAGGGACTCCTGTCTGCTCACAAGTACTGTGAGCGTCACACCAGCAATGTCTGCCTCCACCCCCATGGAAGTATTTAAATCCAGTTTGCAGTTTTTCCAACACGTGTAACACTAGCCTCATCCCAGCTGCTGTCTCCTTCCTAGTGGTCCGGTTCTCAAGCCCACAGGGATCCTTCTCCAAGCTCAGAGATGCTGGTCCCAGTAGAGCTGTGGCTGCCCCTGAGGCCTGAGCTCCACCCACAGGCCCCTCCTCCCAGTGTCTAAATTTTAGTAATGCTAGTCTTTGCTGCCCAAACCCTGTGAGTGGTAGCTGCTTCCTGCAGTTGCTGTCTCTGTGATGCGTTGGTGCTCTTTTCTTGCCTTTTCGCTTACTTAGTTAACAACTTTATATCTAGTTAACAGTGTATATATGAAATTCTCTTTGTCCAAACAATTGTTATGGTTTATGACTTGACAATGATGGTACAAGGTGCTTTTAATGTAAGCATAGAATTGGCTTGGATCCATATGTTTTATAGGATCAATGAGTCATTTCTGCCTGGAGGGGGGGGTCCCAGCCCCTAAGTATCTGGCCCTTAATGTGATTCTGTAACCCAACCCCTAAATGCCTGTCTACCTTGATATAGTAATTAGGCTGCCTAGGCTACCAGCACAAGTTCTTTCCAGAGTCTGAACCCCAGAGCAGGCCCCATTCAAGGAGAGCCCAGTGGAATAGCCTAAGGCAATGGGACATGCACCTGCCTCTTGCCTTCCTAGACTCTGTGGGGAAGAAAGGGGAGAGCCCCTAGGCAGAAGGCCAAGGGTGCATATAGGGTTAGGTTCCAACCATACCAACAGTAGAGAGGGGAGGGTGGCGACACCCTAGTGGACCATGGATACTAGACAAAGCCCGGTTATTTCTTATCCTGCCCTTCTGCCTAGGGACCCTCCCCACTGAGTCTAGGAAGGCAAGAAGCAGCAGAAAAGTTTACTTGTGTTTTACTTGTACCCTACGTAATTGTGTCTCATTAAAAAGGTCCTTTCATTTGGAGGAAAAAAACTCATCTGTTTCCAGTTCCACCTCCAGAGCCAACCAATTAGTCCTGAACCAGCTGAACACAAATGGTGACCAGAATATAGTGCCTATCCCCAAGGAGCTTCAGTCCACTGGGAAAGGCGACAATAGGTTTGGGGGGGGGGCTTCTTTTTTTTTTTTGAGAAATCTTTTAGCATTTAAAAAAAAATATTTACTTACTTACTTACTTACTTATTTATTTAGGCTGCGCCGGGTCTTAGTTGCAGCATACGGACTTCTTAGTTGCAACATGCAGACTCTTAGTTACGGCATGCAGGATCTAATTCCCTGACCAGGGATCGAACCCAGGCCCCCAACACTGGGAGCACAGAGTCTTACCCAATGGACCACCAGGGAAGTCCCCAGACAATAGGTTTTTAATTAGAATACAGGTTTGGATGCATGAAGCAGAGACCCAAAATTGCAGTGAGTTAAATAAGATTTATCTCTCTCTCATGAAACAGCCCAGATAAAGGTGTAGGGCTGACAGATCTGCTCTATTCCATGGGGTTGTCCAGGGACCAAGGCTCTTTCTACCTTGTTGCACTACCATCCTTTGAGGGTTGTCATTGTCCACAAGCTCTAAGATGACCTGCTGTCATGTTTACATTCTACTCAGCACAGTAAAAGAAGAGAAAAAGAAAGGGCATGCCCTTCTTTCTGGAAGCTATACACATTACTTTCCCTCACATCCCAAATGACCAGAATAGAGTCATATGGCCACAACTAGCTGCAAAGGGTACAGGGAAATGTAGCCTTTATTCTCAGGGCAACCATGCACCCAGCTAAAAACTAGAAATTCTGTCTGTACTTGAACCAGCTTGCAAGGCAGAAATTGAGACACAGATGTAGAGAACAAACATATGGACGCCAAGGTGTGAAAGCGGAGGGGTGGGATGAATTGGGAGACTCTAATTGACATATATACACTAATATGTATAAAATAGATAACTAATTTTAAAAAAAGAAAAAAAAGGAATTCTATCTGTACAGAAGAAAGAGAAAATGGATATTGAGGGGAACTAGTGGTCTGTGTCATAACAGACAATTATAATAATGTGGAAGGTGGGGTATACTGAATAAAGGGCCTGAGAAAGCTTGAAGGAGTCTTCATTTTCCTGTGCCCAAGAAATGCTTAACATACTTTTATTTAATAAATCTGAACAAACACAAAAGCAAATAGGAGTTCAGATGCAAATTGAACTGAAATCAAATACTACCCAGCAAAAGTCAGTGGAAAAAATATATAAAATGTATCATTGTGGCAGGGCTGAACATCAGGATATAAGATCTTCTCTTCTTGCCCCAGCTACTTTCTTGTTTTACTGATAATAGTAAATCCAGTATTACCCATGATTCAATGTTTTAAAGAACATGCCAAGAGGCTTTCACTTCAGACAAGCCAGAAGCACAAAGAGCTTGACTCTGAGCGTTCCTCAAATTCGTATGTGATGACGTCTTTAAACAAGAGGGATCCAGATTATCACATCCTCATTTTTACTAATGACTAAGGTATCTTTCAATCCTGGGACATACAGAAAAATTAGTTTTGGTTTCTCCTAACACAGGGTTTTGCTACTGCCTAGGGTGTTGGTCAATGATGCCTGAAGGATGAGACAGTTTGAAGTATTCCAGAGGGTCACCAATAACAGATATTTCTTTTTCTCTCAAATTCATTAAAAGGGAAACCAAACGTCTTGGCTAAGGAAAGAGCTGACCTACTACTAAATTTATAGAAGAAAACACCTCTTGGCCAACCCAGAGCTCCTTGAATCAAAAGGGAAGTGCAAGGCCACTGCTTTTGTAGATAACAAATCGGTTCAGTCAAGGAAAGACTGTAGATCTGACAAGGGAAAAATGGCACGCTCAAGAGAAGATGAATTTTTACCATATTTCATTATAAAAAACCACAATGAAAGAAAAATGACTTCATCAGTCCCATTCTAGGAGCCCTGGCAATGCTAAGGATAAAAGGAGAAAGCCTCTGGAACTGGCTTCCTGTCATACAGGTTGCATCCATCAATTCAGGGCAGCTTCAGAGAGGCACATGCAATCACCGCTGACAGTGGATAAATCACAATTATCAAGACCTTATTAGCTATTGCCCTAGAGTTAAAGAGGGTCATTTGCCTCTATCAGGTAGCAATCGATTGCTTTGTATGGGCTACAACTTATAAAGCCAAGGTCAAGGTATGGTGATGGAAAATTAGGTTAGATATCATAAATCCTCCAGCGCCAATCCTTCTTATCTGAACGAGAGTGCTATAAACTATTAACTCTGAAGACAGGTTTGTGGGAAATGTAACAGAATCCAAAATCATAGCAAACTCTCTGATGGATGATACACTACACCAGAAAAAACTAGAAAGACTGACCTTTCTTCACTTGATAAGAAGAAAAGAAAATTGAATTCACCCTGCTTTGATGTGCATGGTTAATTCTTCAGACCAGTAAGTACTTATCAAAAAGAGGAGGGGGAGGAGAGGGAGACACCTTATAGAGAGAATATTCGCTTATTTCCCCTCTTCACCCCTTGCTATGATCCAAGAGAACCCATGCCCTAAATGAATGGCTCACAAGTAGCAGATACCACGAGGTAGGCACTGATGAAAGTGAGGGGATGATTCTATCACAGGGTCTTTTTGTCTCTGTACCTAATCACCAAGAAGCAAACTACCAAAAAAAAAAAAACAGAAACAAGATATAATTCTCAACTACCCAAATAAAAGATGTAACTTTTTAGATTGTTAGAAAATATTAACAATATTTAACAATCAGTAAACTGAGGTAAAAGCTATTAATATATGCTGTCACTTACACCATTCTTCCAAGATTTCTGAATTACTGAAAATATTCCAATTTGAAAGTTGAAAAAATCTTGTCATAGTTGGTACTAAAGTAAAAGCAGCTGTGATTTAATTCTAAAAATAATTTTATGTGCTCCTTGTTTTTCTGTTTTTTATATAGCTTTTTACTTTTGCCTTTCTTACATCTTTTTACTTTTATACCTAAAATTGTACCAAACAGAAATATTTATAAATAAGCATTTTCATACTGATCATAACAAATATTCAATAAGTGAACCTACCTGTGTCCCATGGCAAGTTTTTTGGGGGGTTATTTTTCGGCTGCATCGGGTCTTAGTTGCGGCATGCAGGGTCTTCGCTGAGGCATGTGGGATCTTTCGTTGCAGCATGCAGGCCCTCTCAGTGAGGTGCAAGAGCTTAGTTGACACACTGCATGCGGGATCTTAGTTCCCTGACCAGGGATTGAACCCACGTCCCCTGCGCTGGAAGGCAGATTCTTTACCACTGGACCACCAGGGAAGCTCCTTGTTTGGCAAGTTTAAAAAACACTGAAGAAGATAAGACACAAAGGCAAAAATTAACATCATCTCCGATGACTGTCTTTAACATAGTTGAATCAAGCAAGAAAAAAATGAATCAATTTTCTAAACTTTTACACAGCTGAAAAAGCATAAAGTTTTATTAAGCCCATGAGAAATGACAGATATAAAAGCATAAAGTAGGGCTTCCCTGGTGGCGCAGTGGTTGAGAGTCCGCCTGCCAATGCAGGGGACACGTGTTCGTGCCCCGGTCCGGGAAGATCCCACATGCCACGGGGCGGCTGGGCCCGTGAGCCATGGCCGCTGAGCCCGTGCGTCCGGAGCCTGTGCTCTGCAACGGGAGAGGCCACAACAGTGAGAGGTCCGTGTACAGCAAAATAAAAGCAAAAAGTTTCATTAAGTCTATGAGAAATGACAGGTATTTTTCAAATGAGTCTTGTTTAGAAATGTCAGAAGTTAGAGATTGTCCTTAAAAACGGTGAGCAGGTCTAGAGGTGGAGTCAAGACGGTGGTGTGGGAAGACAACAAGTTAGCCTCTCCCCACAACTAGGGTGCCTGCTGGCCGCTGGTGGGGGACTCTGACCCCCAAGGAGATGGAAGGAACCCCACAATGAACTGGTAGGACGTAGGGGGACTGAGCGGGGAGGAGAAGTGGAGGCCAGACAGGATCTGTGCCCCTGAGGCTGGGGAGATCAGGAGTCTCAGGTGGGAGGGACTCTCTGGGAGGGACTCTCCAGGAAGAGTGGGAGACGAGCAGAGGGCAACTGCCTGGCCCACTCAGGCCAGGGAGCCTGCTGAGCTCCCAAGCTGGTACCCCTCTTCAGAGCCCCATCCAGGCTGCGTGGGTCCTGGGGGCATAGGAGGGTGGCCAGGGAGATCAGGAAAGGCAGGCGGGAGGGGCCCTCCAGGAGGAGCAGCAGAGGAGTGGAGGGCGATTGCCCCACCCACTCAGACACGGGAGCCTGCTGAGCTCCATGATGAGGTCCCCTGCCCTCTGAGACCAGGGGTGAGGGCACGCCTGGGCCCCTTCTGCTCCTTGAGCCTAAGCCTCACCCTCCACAGACCCAGGGCCTTTTCCAGCCCTGTGGGTCCTAAGCATTGGCCCAGCCCACTACCCAAACCTCACCCTTGCTTAGGCCCCGCCCCCCACAGCCAAGGCCCTTCCTCCCCCTTTTTGTTTTTTCTTTTAGCTCCTCCTCTTTTTTACTACCGTGATACTGATGTACCTTCCGGTCATTGATTCATCTATATTTTTATTTTTATATTCATCCTAACATATCTGTTAGTTTCCTAGTCTAATTTTACTTTTTACTTTGTTATTGTTCTTTTTTTTCTTTTCTTTTCCTTGCCGCCCCACATGGCTTGCAGGATCTTGGTTCACGAGCCTGGGGTCATGCTGAAGCTTTTGTGGTGGGAGCTCCAAGTTGGAACCACTGGACTAACAGAGAACCTCAGACCCCAGGGAATATTCATCGGAGTGAGGTCTCACAGAGTTCCTCATCTCAGCACCAAGACCCAGCTCTACCGAACAGCCTACAAACTCCAGTGTTGGAAGCCTCAGGCCTAACAACCAGTAAGACAGGAACACAATCCCACTAATTAAAAAAATTTTTAAAAAGAGACAGCAAAAAAACATGTCACAGATGAAGGAGCAAGGTAAAAACCTACAAGACCAAATAAATGAACAGGAAATAGGCAATCTACCTGAAAAAGAATTCAAAGTTATGATAGTAAAGATGATCCAGAATCTCGGAAATAGAATGGAGGAACAGATTGAGACAATACAAGAAATGTTTAACAAAGATCTAGAAGAACTAAAGAACAAGCAAACAGATGAACAACACAATAACTGAAATGAAAAATATACTAGAATGAATCAATAACAGAAAAACAGAGGCAGAAGAACGAATAAGTGAGCTGGAAGACAAAATGGTGGAAATAACTGCAAAGAAACAGAATAAAGAAAAAGAATGAAAAGAAGTGAAGACAATCTCAGAGACCTCTGGGACAACACTAAACACATCAACATTCGAACTATAGGGGTCCCAGAAGAAGAAGAGAAAAAGAAAGGGTCTGAGAAAATATTTGAAGAGATTATAGTTGAAAACTTCCCTAACATGGGAAAGGAAATAGTCACCCAAGTCCAGGAAGCACAGAGAGTCCCATACAGGATAAACCATAGGAAACACACACCAAGACACATAGTAATCAAATGAACAAAAAATAAATTCAAAGAAAAATACTAAAAGCAGCAAGGGAAAAACAAAAAATAATATACAAAGGAATCCCCATAAGCTTATCAGCTGATTTTTCTGCAGAAACTCTGCAGGCCAGAAGGGAGTGGCAGGATATACTTAAAGTGATGAAAGAGAAAAACCTACAACCAAGATTACTCTACCCAGCAAGGATCTCATTCAGATTCGGGGAGAAATCAAAAGCTTTTCAGATAAGCAAAAGCTAAGAGAATTGAGTGCCACCAAACCAGCTTTACAACAAACGCTAAAAAAACTTCTCTAGGTGGGAAACACAAGAGAAGAAAAAGACCCACAAAAACAAACCCAAAACAATTAAGAAAATGGTAATAGGAACATACATATCAATAATAACCTTAAGGTAAACGTATTAAATGCCCCAATCAAAAGACACAGACTGGCTGAATGGATAAAAACCCCAGACCCATATATATGCTGTCTACAAGAGACCCACTTCAGACCTAGGGACACATAGAGACTGAAAGCGAAGGAATGGAAAAAAGATATTCCATGCAAACGGAAATCAAAAGAAAGCTGGGGTAGCAATACTCGCATCAGATAAAATAGACTTTAAAATAAAGACTGTTACAAGATATAAGGAGGAACACTACATAATGATCAAAGGATCAATCCAAGAAGATATAACAATTATCAATGTTTAAGCACCCAACATAGGAGTACATCGATACATAAGGCAAATGCTAACAACCATGAAAGGAGAAATCGACAGTAACACAATAATAGTAGTGGACTTTAACACCCCACTTACACCAATGGACAGATCATCCAAAGAGAAAATAAATAAATAAACACAAGCTTTAAAGGATACAATAGACCAGATAGATCTAATTGATATTTATAGAGCATTCCACTCTAAAGTGGCAGGATACACTTTCTTCTCAAGTGCACATGGAACATTCTCCAGGATATATCACATCATGGGTCACAAATCAAGCCTTGGAAAATTTAAGAAAACTGAAATCGTATCAAGCATCTTTTCTGACCATAACGCTATGAGATTGGAAAGCAATTACAGGAAAAAAACTGTAAAAAACAAAAATACATGGAGGCTAAACAGTGTGCTACTAAATAATCAAAAGATCACTGAAGAAATCAAAGAATAAATTGTAAAATTACATAGAAAAGGGCTCCCCTGGTGGCGCAGTGGTTGAGAGTCCACCTGCCGTTGCAGGGGACACGGGTTCGTGCCCTGGTCCAGGAAGATCCCACATGCCACGGAGCGGCTGGGCCTGTGAGCCATGGGCACTGAGCCTGTGCATCCAGAGCCTGTGCTCCGCAATGGGGAAGGCCGCCACAGTGAGAGGCCCGCGTACCGCTAAAAAAAAAAAAAGAAAACAATGACAATGAAAACAAGATGACCCAAAACCTATGGGATGCAGCAAAAGCAGTTCTAAGAGGGAAGTCTATAGCAATTCAACCTCACCTCAAGAAACAAGAAAAATCTCAGATAAACAATCTAACCCTACACTTAAAACAACTAGAGAAAGAAGAACAAAGGAAACCCAAAGTCAGTAGAAGGAAAGAAATCATAAAGATCAGAGCAGAAATAAATGAAACAGAAACAAAGAAAACAATAGCAAAGATCAATAAAACTAAAAGCTGGTTCTTTGAGAAGATAAACAAAATTGATAAACCCTTAGCAAAACTGATCAAAAAAAAAAGGGAGAAGACACAAATCAATAAAATTAGAAATGAAAAAGGAGAACTCACAACTGACACTGCAGAAATACAAAGGACTATAAGAGACTAGTACAAACAACTATATGGCAATAAAATGGATAACCATGAAGAAATGAAAAAATTCTTGGAAAGATACAATTTTCCAAGACTGAACCAGGAAAAATTAGAAAATATAAACAAACCTATCATAAGTAATGAAACTGAAACTGTGATTTAAAATCTTCCAACAAACAAAAGTCCAGGACCAGATGGCTTCACAGGCAAATTCTATCAAACATTTACAAAAGAGCTAACACCAATCCTTCTCAAATTCTTCCAAAAAACTGCAGAGGGAGAAACACTCCCAAATGCATTCTACAAAGCCGCCATCAACCTGATACCAAAACCAGAAAAAAAGATCACAAAAAAAGAAAATTATAGACCAATATCACTGATGAACATAGATGCAAAAATCCTGAACAAAATACTAGCAAACAGAATCCAACAGCACATTAAAAGGATCATACACCATGATCAAGTGGGATTTACCATGATCAAGTGGGATTTATCCCAGGGACGCAAGGATTCTTCAATATACAAAAATCAATCAATGGGGCTTCCCTGGTGGCGCAGTGGTTGTGAGTCTGCCTGCCAATGCAGGGGACATGGGTTCGAGCCCTGGTCTGGGAAGATCCCACATGCCGTGGAGCAACTAGGCCCGTGAGCCACAACTACTGAGCCTGCGCATCTAGAGCCTGTGCTCCGCAACAAAAACTCCAAGTGGATTAAAGACCTAAATGTAAGACCAGATACTATAAAACTCTTAGAGGAAAACGTAGGAAAAATATTCTTTGACATAAACCACAGCTAGATCTTTTTTGACCCACCTCCTAGAGTAATGGAAATAAAAACAAAAATAAACAAATGGGACTTAATTAAACTTAAAAGCTTTTGCACAGCAAAGGAAACCATAAACAAGACAAAAAGACAACCCTCAGAATGGGAGGAAATATTTGCAAATGAAACAACTGACAAAGGATTAATCTCCAAAATATACAAACAGCTCATGGAACTCAATATCAAAATAACAAACAATGCAGTTTAAAAATGGGCAGAATACCTAAATAGACATTTCACCAAGGAAGACATACAGATGGCCAAGAGGCACATGAAAAGATGCTCAACACCACTAATTATTAGAGAAATGCAAATCAAAACTACAACGAGGTATCACCTCACCCCAGTCAGAATGACCATTATCAAAAAATCTAGAAACAATAAATGCTGGAAAGGGTGTGGTGAAAAGGGAACCCTCCTGCACTGTTGGTGGGAATGTAAATTGATACAACCACAGTCAGAAAGAGAAAAACAAATACCATATGCTAACATGTATATATGGAATCTTAAAAAAATTAAAATTAAAAGGCACTGACAAACCTAGCTGCTGGGCAGGAATAAAGAGGTAGACATAGAACATGGACTTTGTGACATGGAGTGGGAGGGAGAAGCTGGGGCGCAGTGAGAGTAGCATTGACATATATACACTACTGGATGTAAAATAGTTGGCTGGTGGGAAACAGGAGCTTAGCACAGGGAGATTGGCTAGGTGCTCTGCGATGACCTAGAGCGGTGGGGATATGGGGACATATGTATGCATATAGCTGATTCTCTTTGTTATGCAACAGAAACTAACACAGTATTGTGAAGCAATTATACTCCAATAAAGATCTATTTTTTAAAAATGAGTAAATAAAGAAATCTTCTAGCCAAACTAAAAAACAATGGGCAATGAGAATGAATCTGATAAATTCTACAGGCCCAGAAATGGAAACATGAAAAATGTACATTATTTCCAAATAATCCATTTGGAAAAATGTAAATGTCTCTGAATTTTCAGCTAGTTGAACAATCCTTGACACTAAATCAAATTTAGCTTAAATCAAAACTGAATTTTTCTATAGATTTCCATAGAGATAAAAGCAGGAAGCTTCAGAAACACATCGGTATGACAATTTAAACTTTTTTTTAAAATGTATTTTCTTCACATATAAGGTAGGCACACTAACCCTCTGACCCTTTGAAAATAACATTACTGTAAATAGAAGTAAAGGTACTGGCAAGGATTTGGTCACCATCCATTCAAAACAGTGGTGTTAACACACCACCAAACCCCTAAGTGATCTCTCCTTTTCAATTATGAATGATTCGTTCTTTCAGAGGTGAAGAAGGGTAATGTTGGAAGACATGAGATTTGTCTTGTATAATCAGGAGTGTCCCAATAGTTTTTTTTCTTTTTTCGATACGCAGGCCTCTCACTGTTGTGGCCTCTCCAGTTGCCGAGCACAGGCTCCGCACGCGCAGGCTCAGCGGCCATGGCTCACGGGCCTAGCCGCTCCGCGGCATGTGGGCCCCTGCATCGGCAGGCGGACTCTCAATCACTACACCACCAGGGAAGCCCAATGTCCCAATAGTTTTAAATCAGTTTGATGTCTATTTTTAGATAGAAAAATCTTTGCCTTCCAAGGAACATTTCAAAATCACCAAAGAATGTGCATACTGCACTTTATACTTATCAGAAAAGAATACTTTAACCAATAACTTTTTGCAAGTAAAAGCTGCAACATCAAATCATACGTGAAGCAGATCTTAGGTGCAGAACTATCTCCACTGCTGCGAAAAGTGCAAAGAAAAAAAGAAAAATCAAGCTTTGCTAACCGTTCAGGCAAATGCCACGTCCGCAAAACCTCGGAGGCTGGGTCTTGGTCCCTGGTAGAGGGTCTCCAAAGATACCATCATTCAGTTCGATGTATGTACGAAAAGGAAGGTCAAGGCGCCCTTCCGCGACCTTTACGAAAATTTCCCAAGAATTCTGCCTTTGCCCCAGGGTGGATGGAGCAGTCGTTGGGCATTCTCCTTGACATCCCCCAGGGAAGAGGAGGTGCCCACGACCGTCTCTCCTCAGAGCCGGTCCGGCGCTCCCAAGTCGCACCAGCCCAGCGCGAGCAAGTTCCCACGTGGCGTGCGCGGGCGGGCTCCCACGTGGCGCCCGTAGCCCGCCCACAGCCGGCTCTGCACCCCCGGCCGGCGCTCTGATTGGCCAAGGGCGGCGGAGCGTCTCCGGAGCCGGCAGCTACTCGGCCAAAATGGTCGGGCGCTGGTCAAAGCGTCGCAGCCAGGCGGGCAGCTACGCGAGCAACCGGTCCCGTGCATGGGCCCCATGCCGGCGGTGAAGATACCGCCGGGCGCCCCGGTCGCGCAACCCCACGTGGTCCCTGGTTAGCGGCAGGCACCGTCACCCTCCGCCCTATGTCAGGTAGCGCTCACCTCAGCGCTCGAGGCGCCTCCACCTTCAGCTTTTTGGGCTTCGGCTCCTCCTCAGCCGCTGCCATTTTCACACTCCCACCTCACTTAAGCTCCAGCGCTCGCCGGTATGACAACTTTAAAGGGTTAAACATGTATTACTATCATTGGACACTGTTATCTCCTAAAATGATGCACTGGAAATGCTAGATTTATCATCTGCTACTACATCTCAGAGTCTCACTAGCCTAACATAGTTGCAATTACTCAGTGACAATCTGTTTGTTCTAGTAATCTTTCAGTTGTAAGTATAATTTTTGACCAGAATCTTGTATTTCAAAATACTGGGATCCTCCACTACTGTGTCAAATTAAAAATAAAACAAAACCTTGGTTACACTGCTAATTATAATAAGTTTTAGAAGATATGGGGAAGTATAAAAGCTTTCTAGATTTAATTACATTTTTACATTATTTATGCTGAGGATTTAGCAAAAACAAATTAGTAACTATAAGGGAAAAATTGTCCTGGAAATGTAGATTCTTCTGCTAGCTAAACTTTCACAGTAAATAATAAAGCTTTTTCTTTCCAGGCTCCTAACTAAAGGACTGATGTTTCAGGAAGACTCTTTTTTAAAAAAAATTAAGTGTGGGAGATGTCAGGAATGGAAGGCAAATTCCCAGCAACCCAAAAGTTGGGCAGCTGGTCTGTAAAGCAAGGAGAGATATCCAATGGTTCCACAAGATGAGAGGTGAGCTGTGAAGTCCCAGAAAATCCCTGCAATCTCACCAGGACTCAGATACATACAGGTCTTGCTAGAGAGAAAGTCCAGATCCCACTCTGAAAACATCTGAGGCCAGTGATGAACTAAAACAAGTTGCAGTAAAACTGCACACTCAGCTCAGTGACAGATCAGATTGACTCGTCCACTCTAGTAGCCTGGTATTTACCCTTCTGAAGGTGAACAATATTTACTTCAGTCTCTTCTATTCTTTTATATTAAATGCCCAGAATGCAATTAAAAATCAAAATACATATGGAAAAAACAAGAAAATGTGGACCCATGGTCATAAAAGAAAATAATCAATAGAAACAGACCCTGGCCTTACCCAAATGTTGAAATTATCAGACTAGGACTTTAAGATAACTATGGTAAAAATGCTGAAGTACCTAATGGGAAAGATGAAAATATGTTTGAAGAGATGAAGACTTTCAACAGAAACATGGAAACTTTTTTTTTTAAGAATCTAATGGAAATGCCAGAAATGAAAAATATGATACCAGAAGTAAGGAATTCATTGGATGGGTGTAACCACAGATCGGACAAAGTAGAGGATAGTATCACAGAGCCAAGTTTAGATCAATATAAGTATCCAAACTGAAACAGAGGAAAAAGAGACAGAGAAAAAAATAATAACAGAACAGATCTGTGGGAAAATATCAAATGGTCTAACATTAATGTAATTGGAGTCCCAGAAGCAGAGGAGGGAGAAAGTGAAATAGAAGAAATATTTGAAGATACACTGGCCAAGAACTTCGCAAAATTGATAAAAGACAACAATCCAAAGATTTAAGACTCTCAGTGAATTCCAAGCAGAATAAACACAAAGAACTGATCTAGTCATAGCAAAATCAAATTTCCAAAAATAAAAAATAAAAAGCAGATCTTAAAAAGAGCAGCCAGAGGAGCGAGGGGTGGGAAATACATTATATACAAGCAGGAAAGGACACACATAAAGGCTGATTTCTCCCCAGAAATACTGCAAGTCAGAAGACAATGGAGAAATTTCTGTAAAGTAATATAAGAAACATAAAGGTCAACCTAGAATACCATATTCAGTGAAAATATCTTTCAAAAATGAAGAGGAAATAAAGATATTCTTAGAAGATAAAAGTTGAGAGAATATGTCTCCACAAGTTTTACTATGAGAAATGTGAATGGTAGTTCTTCAGCCTAAAAGGAAATAAAACTGACAGAACTCTAGTACTGCAGAAAAAACTAAAGGGCAAAAGAAAGGATAAATTATCTGAGTAAATGTTTAAAAAAATTTAGTACTTTTATTTTATATATTTTCTTCTCAAATTTCTATAGAAGACCATCGATTTTTAAAGCAAAAATTAAGAAATTGAGAAGCTTATCGCGTATACAGCAATGAGAACATAAAAGGCGGAGTAGGTCAATGGAATTGTGCTGTTGTAATGTCCTTATACTCTTCATGAAATAGTCTGATATTAATTGAAAGTAGATTATGATAAAGTAAACATGCATGTAATACTTATTCCTACAGCAGGTTATTACCTAAAAGTTTTGCCTTAAGTTAAATGTGATTTTCCAATAGAAACAATGGCATTAAAAGAAGATGGGGCTTCCCTGGTGGCGCACTGGTTGGGAGTCTGCCTGCCGATGCAGGGGACATGGGTTCGTGCCCCGGTCTGGGAAGATCCCATGTGCCGCGGAGCGGCTGGGCC
>NW_020172867.1:2529017-2635200 GCF_003031525.2 Neophocaena asiaeorientalis asiaeorientalis
GATGTTTTCCTAAGGACTCAAATTCAAGGCCTCCCTCTGCTGCTCACTGCTGAGTATACGTCGTTGTGGCAATGCCCCAAATTGGCAATGCGCAGCCTGAGAGGAGGTGGTCTCCCAGAGCCCGCCCATCCTCGATGCTCCCCTCAGCTGATCTAACATGTCTCCCCATCTCCAGGTCAAAACCTCTGAGGACACTCCTCTAACCACTTCACTCTTCACCCTTCTCTCTCCTACAATCCACGGCTCTCCAGCCTATTGTTTTGCTGCAAAAACTTCTTTTGCACTTTTAGACTTTTGCACTTGTGTGCCTAGATGGGATGATTCTATAAATCTATTTTGCAACTTTTTATGTGTTCTTTGTTTTTTTTTAATTTGCAATGTATTCTGGACACCTTTCCAAGTCCTTTCAGAGAGGTAGCTCATTCTTTTCAATAATTGTGTGGCATTTCACTGTGTAGATGTGCTATAATTTATCAATTCCTACTGATGAACATTTGTGATGTTTCCCATTTTTTAATATTAAAAACAATGCTGTAATTCTCAAACACTGCTCGTAGGGGTATAAATTAGCATAGCAGAATGGATAAACAAATTGTAGCATATATTCATAAACTGGAATATTCACTATATGTGAAAATGAATGAATCACAGTTATAGGTAAGAGCAGGATTAATTACATAAAAAAAGAAGCAAGAGGGCTTCCCTGGTGGCGCAGTGATTGAGAGTCTGCCTGCTAATGCAGGGGACATGGGTTCGTGCCCTGGTCCGGGAAGATCCCACATGCCGCGGAGCGGCTGGGCCCGTGAGCCATGGCTGCTGAGCCTGTGCGTCTGGAGAGACCACAATATGTGAAAATGAATGAATCACAGTTATAGGTAAGAGCAGGATTAATTACATAAAAAAAGAAGCAAGACATGAAAGAATACTTAAAGCATTTTCCATTTATATAAATCTCAAAAATTGGCAAAACTATATTATTTTACAGATGCATACACAGGCGATAAAAATTTAAAGAAAAGGAAAAACATTATTAGCAAAAAGTCAAGATAGTGGTTACTTGTAGAGGCTGTGCTATCCAATATAAATATAATGTGAGCCACGAAAGCAAGCCATAAATGTAATGTTACGTTTTCTAGTAGTCACATTAAACAAAAGGAAAAAAGAGGTGAAATTAGGTACTTCCCTGGTGGTCCAGTGGGTAAGACTCCGTGTTCCAAATGCAGGGGGCCTGGGTTCAATCTCTGGTGGGAGAACTAGGGTCCCACATACCACAGGGCAACCGGGCCCGTGCACAACTAGAGAGAAGCCCACACACCACAAAAGAATCCTGCGAGCCACAACTAAGACCTGATGCAACAAAAAAATAAATAAATAAATAAATATTTTTTTAAAAAGAGTCCACATGCGACAACTAGGAGTCCGCATGCCGCAACTAAGACCCGATGCAGCCTAAATAAATATTTTTCAAAAATAGTGAAATTGGGGGCTTCCCTGGTGGTGCAGTGGTTGAGAGTCCGCCTGTCAATGCAGGGGACACGGGTTCGTGCCCCGGTCCGGGAGGATCCCACGTGCCGCGGAGCGGCTGGGCCCGTGAGCCATGGCCGCTGATCCTGCGCGTCCGGAGCCATTCCCTGGTGGCATAGTGGTTAAGAATCCGCCTGCCAATGCAGGGGACACAGGTTCAATCCCTGGTCTGGGAAGATCCCACATGCCACAGAGCAACTAAGCCCACATGCCATAACTACTGAGCCTGCGCTCTAGAGCCCACAAACCACAACTACTGAGCCCCTGTGCCACAACTACTGAGCCTGCGCTCTAGAGCCCACAAGCTACAACTACTGTGCCACAACTACTAAAGCCCGTATGCCTAGAGCCTGTGCTCCACAACAAGAGAAGCCACCGCAATGAGAAGCCCATGCACCACAACGAAGAGTAGCCCCTGCTCGATGCAACTAAAGAAAGCCCACGCATGGAAATGACCCAATGCAGCCAAAAATAAATAAATAAAATAAATAATTTATTTTTTTAAAAAACAGTGAAATTAATATATATTTAACCCAATACATTCAAAATATTTTCATTTCAATATGTAATCAATATTAAAAATTATTAATGAAGTGCTTTACATTTTCTTATACTAAATCTTCATAATCCAGTGTGAGCTTTATACTCACAGCACATGTGAATTCCACCTAGCCACATATCAAGTGCTTATTAGCCATATGTGGCTGGTGGCTACCATACTGGACAACCCAGTTCTAGCAGATATAAAAATCAGGAAAGAAGTTACCCCTATAGGAAAGAAGTAAAATTGTAATTGGGAAGGACCCTGGGGACTTCTGGGGAACTGGCATTATTATCTTTCCTGATATGAGTGTTGGTTACATGAATGTTTGCTTCATAATTATTCATTAAATCATAATATGAACTTTATGAGCTTTTTCAAATGTGCGTTATTTCATCAAAAAAAGTTTTTAAATTACTGAATGTAAGGACTTCCCTGGTGGTGCAGTGGTTAAGAATCCACCTGCCAATGAAGGGGACACAGTTTCGAGCCCTGGTCCAGGAAGATCCCACATGCCACGGAGCAACTAAGCCTGTGCGCCACAACTACTGAGCCTGCACTCTAGAGCCTGGGGGGGCCAACTACTGAGCCCACATGCCACAACTACTGAAGCCCACACGCCTAGAGCCCGTGCTCCACAACAAGAGAAGCCACTGCAATGAGAAGCCCACGCACCGCAACAGAGTAGCCCCTGCTCACTGAAACTAGAGAAAGCTCGCACACAGCAACAAAGACCCAATACAGCCAAAAATAAATAAATAAATTTTTTCTTTAAATACTGAATGTAGGGCTTCCCTGGTGGCGCAGTGGTTGAGAGTCTGCCTGCCGACGCAGGGGACACGGGTTCGTGCCCCGGTCCGGGAGGCTCACACATGCCGTGGACCGGCTGGGCCCGTGAGCCATGGCCGCTGAGCCTGCGCGTCTGGAGCCTGTGCTCCGCAACGGGAGAGGCCACAACAGTGAGAGGCCCACATACCGCAAAAAAAAAAATATATATATATATATATATACTGAATGTATATTCTTGTAATTTATTGTTATAAACTTGAGCAAGTATTTCTGAAGGATAAATTTATAGAAGTGTAACTACTGGATCAAATGATACAAACATTAAAACATTGAATAGTACTAAATTACCTTCCAAATGCTTATACCAATTCTCACTCCTACCAATAACGAGTGAAAATTCCCATTTCTCCACATACTTACTAACACTGGGTTTTATCAATTTTAGGACATTTTTGACAGGTAAGTGTAAGAAGATATCTGAAGAGTTAGGTCATTCAATGACTATTTCAAGAAATTACAAAGTATTCCATTCAGTACACGTTCTCCTTTTGCACACGCAGGCACTAACAATCAGCTTGGTGGTCCTCCTGGTGCCTCTGAAACAGATGGGACACCTGTGTTCTTGGGTAACCATTGCCCTGCACTAGCAGCTTTACCCTGCAGCTAGATAATATTTGAAATAGCCTTGCTTGAAAGTGCCTACACCAGCCTTCATTCTGACTGAACATGTTAGCATTTGATACTTCGCCTCAGGGCTTTCATGCTTTCAAGCTTTGGCTTGAGTGGTGGCCAAAAGCAAAGACCTCAAAGCCAAAGACGACCTTGATTCCACAGACTGAAAAAAAAAAATCTTACATCTTGGCACTATTCCAAACTTTCTCCTCTAGTGGCATTATAGTCCTGTTTCCTTTTATGTGACATTTTAAATGTTTAGAATATATGTTTAGGACTCCTCTAATAAAATTGCCTTCAGAGATGGATTATCAGCCACGTAAGAAAAATGAGTCCTATTACTCTATAATCACAAAATACTCCTTTATTTGTCAGATTCTTCGCGCTCTCCCTCCCCTCTCTTTCCTCCTTCCCTTTCCTCTTCCTTCTCTCTCCCAACATTGCTTAGCTTAGTTCTGATCTCTCTTTCCTTGCTCTGCAACAGCCTGAGAATCCCAGAAGCAAGATGCCCCAGGACCAAAAGGTGGGCAACAGAGACGTAAGGAACCCTGGAGACAAATTGAGATTTTTAACCACAGAAGCACTTACCCAGAGCATTAGCAAGTACTACTAGGTAGCCGATTGTGTTAGCTGGACCAACAGCCTGAGAATCCCAGAGGCAAGATGCCCCAGGACCAAAAGGTGGGCAACAGAGAAGTAAGGAACCCTGGAGACAAATTGAGATTTTAACCACAGAAGCACTTACCCAGAGCATTAGCAAGTACTACTAGGTAGCCGATTGTGTTAGCTGGGTACCTAGGCTAACTTTGTAAGACTTATGAACAAACTGGACTCAACGAACATGCTCTCGGAATGGAACTTGTTCGTATGTAGGGGACTTACTGTAGATCTATAGAGGAGGGCGACTAGTGCTTATTTGCTAGCAGGAGTCAATAACATGGGCACAAATAACTTGGCCCCCAAGTGAAATAATAAGTAATTAATTCAGGCCTGCGTGTACTTCTCTCTGAAGTGAGAAAAAGAGACTGTCTGGTATTGTAGAACTATGATTACAGAACAGGATATCCGACTAAGTAGGGGTTTCCAGGCTCCATTGCCGAACTCCTGAATCAGATTCATCAAGGATGATCCTCCTGGTTAGGAACCACTTAAGAGAAGGAGGCACACAGAGGTTCAGCCTAATAGCCCAAGGCATAAATCTGCAGACACACACACACACACACACACACACAGGCCCATCACTTATTAGTATGTGACTTTGAAAGTCGTTATGACTCTTGCTTTTCTTATCAGTAAGACAGAGATGATGCCTACCACAAAGCGCTAGTTTAAGGATTCTGTGTGTAAAGCACTTGCACATAATAAGTTCTCAACAATAAGTACTTATGATAATAATCAGATAATGATTTTAACAAGATGATAAGTGCCATCCAATTTTTCTTAATCTTTTTACAATAAGCTCATATTATTTTTATGCTTAGGGGAAAAAATTAAGCTCCTTCTATTTTTAATGGGTCTTGCTTTTTCAACAGCATAGCCTTTAAGTACCATTATAGAACCTGCTATTAAAATTTTAAAGAGGAGGGGGAATGTGGGTCAGTTTCATGGAATAGGAACTAGGGAAAAAAATAATTTCCATCTCTTAAAAACATAACTTTTTTTATCCCAGTTATATTTACAGGTACTGAAATAGAAATGAACAAGACAGACATAAGATCTACTCTTAAAGTCTTTATGGAGTAGTAGGAAAAGCAACGACTTATAACAGAAATCACTGGAATTGTGCTAAGTGACACTGTGTCACAAGGCCCCTCACCAGGTCTGGAGGGTCACAGAGGTTTCCTGAAGAAGAGATACCTATGCTGGGTAGAAAAAAGAAAATCTAGAAGAAGAGTAGAGAAGCACTCACCAGGCAGAGGAAGGAGCCTGGGTAAACTCCCTGAGGTGGAAAGAAGAGTGGGAGAGGGAGCAGTAGTTGGTTGAGAATCATTAAGAAAAAGCTTGTGAAGCACAGAGAGGCAGATCGTCCAGGCCTATGGAAAGGTTAAGGATTTGGGACGTGATCCCAAATACAATGGAAAGCCATGGGTGGGTTTTAGGTGGAAGTGATATCATATGACCTATTCTTTCATAGAGTAGTCTGGGTGCTTTGTGAAGCACTGAGATGTTGTGATATAATAAGAAATACATACTTGGTCTTCATCCCAGGTTCTTGGCACAGAGCTTCAAAAACCCTTACAATTTCCTGAGTGGACAGAGGTGACAGGAGTGTTTTGTGTTATTCATAAGAAGTCATTTTCAACCATACCTGAGTTGAACGAGGAACTCTTGATAGGGCCCTAGATAGTTTCAGGGTGGGGCTGGGGGAACCAACCATGTGATTAAAGTGTGGGAACTTTCAGTCCCACCCATCCAGGGAGAGGAGAGGGGCTGGAGATTGAGTTTAATCACCAAAATCGCAGCAATATCTTTTTGGATCCACCTCCTAGAGTAATGAAAATAAAAACAAAAATAAACAAATGTAACCTAATTAAACTTAAAAGCTTTTGCATAGCAAAGGAAACCAGAAACAAAACGAAAAGACCACCCACAGAATGGGAGAAAATATTTGCAAACGATGTGACCGACAAGGGATTAATTTCCAAAATATACAAACAGCTCATGCAGATCAATATCAAAAAAACAAACAACTCAATCAAAAAATGGGCAGAAGATCTAAATAAACATTTCTCCAAAGAAGACATACAGATGGCCAAAAAGCACATGAAAAGATGCTCACCATCACTAATTATTAGAGAAATGCAAATCAAAACTACACAGTCAGAATGGCCCTCATCAAAAAGTCTACAAACAGTGAGTCTACAAACAGTCTACACTGTTGGTGGGAATGTAAATTGGTACAGCTGCTGCAGAGAACAGTATGGAGGTTCCTCAAAAAACTAAAAGTAGAGCTACCATATGATCCAGCAATCCCACTCCTGGGCATATATTTGGAGAAAACCATAATTTGAAAAGATACATGCACGCCAGTGCAGCACTATGTACAATAGCCAAGACATGGAAGCAACCTAAAAGTCCACTGACAGAGTTTAATCACCAACGGTCAGTGATTTAGTCAATCATGCCACATAATGGAACCACCATAAAACAATGGGGTTGGGAGAGCTTCTGAGTTAGTGAACACATCAAGGTGCTGGGAGGGTGGTACACCTAAAGAGGACATGGACGCTCCTTGCCCCTTCCCACATACTTTGCCCAGTACATCTCTTCCATTTGTCTGCTCCTGAGTATTCTTGGAGTCAGGCATGATAACCATTTCACCATGAGGTCCCTCTAAGTATTCTTTATAATAAACCAGTAATAATAAGTAAAGTGTTCTCCTGAGTTCTAGCAAATTATCAAACCCCAGGAGGGGATCATAGGAACCCCTGATTTATAGCCAGTAGGTCAGAAATACAATGGTCCAGACTTTCCATTGGTGTCTGAAGCAGGGGCAGTCTTGCGGGACTGGGCCCTAAGCCTGTGGGTTCTGACACTAACTCCAGGTAGACAGTGTCAGAATTTAATTGAATTGTAGGACACCCAGCTGGTGTGAGAAAATTGGTTTTGGTGTGGGGAAGAAAAACATACATTTGGTTTCAGAAGTGTTGTGAGTACAGAAAAAGAGTTTTACTTTAAGAATGGATTGAGGGGAGGTAGGAATTAATGGGAAAATGGCAGTATAGGTAAAAATGAAAAATAGACAATTCTCATCAATTATTTAGGAGGTGGAATCAACAAAACTTGATGGTGGATTGGAAATGGCAAATGAGGAAAAGTGAAGCAATAAGGGTAAATCCTAGGTTTCTGATTTGGATAACTATGCTTGGGGGTACCATCTACTGAGATGACAAGGACTGAACCAGGATCAGGTCCTAGGGGCCAAGAAGAGGAAATTAGAGTGTCCAGTACATAGCAGGAAATAGGCACTCAGAAGCAAGGTCTGGACTGCATTATCAATTTGGGAGTGGTCGCCCCAGGAATGTGTCATCAATACGTCCCCAGACCCCATCTCCTCCAACTGCAAAGTGAGGCCACATCTCCATGAACATCTAAATTGCTTCATCCTTTCCCAGGGCTCTCCTCCAGAAATACCCAAAGATTCTCAGGGCTGCTCACACTGGCCCAGCTCTCCCAATCCTAATGTGCGTCTTGCTGCCACCACAGCAAGGGCAGAGGACTCAGACATGCCCCTCAAGTCAGGTCTCCACCACCACTGACCCCTCTGTGGCCAAGCCTACAGGTCACCTCCAGCACTTTCTTCCTGGATGGCAAAATCAAAGACCAGTGTTGCCATCAAGGGAAGAATTGCTCTCACTCCTGATTTCCTTGAGGAAAGGTTTTCCTTCAGTGCATTCCTAGCCCCTCTCCATTTGGGGACGTAAAATGACTTACCCACTTGGAAACTTGGAAAGAACTGGAAACGCAAGATATTCACCTATCTTCTTGGGAATGAGCTACCCCCTGGGAGACCAATTTGTCTGCTCCTCCAGAGGCTGGCTCTTCCCCCCACACCCTGGTCCAGCACTGCCTGTGACTGATAGGGAAATTCTGCCTAATTCTGGGCTTTGAGATGAGCAAAACCATTTTGAATAACAGACCTAAAGTATATCATGCCCTTAGACAGTAAAAAAGGGGGAGAGGTGGAGATTTTGGCCCATTATGGTATCTAGTACATACCGTTTACTATTTGCTGTCTCTCCATAACATAAACTAAATGTGTACATCATTTTTAAGTATAAATACACCATAAGTTAACCAGTCCTCAATGAACAGCCATTCATCTTGTTACCACTTTTCTACTGTTTAAGCCTCATCTCAATTAATATCCTTGAACATATAATTTAACTGTCTATAGACTAAGGGTAGAGCTGCTGGGTCAAAAGACATATATATTTTTTTGTGTGGGGGGAGCTGCATTGGGTCTTCGTTGCTGCGAGCAGGCTTTCTCTAGTTGCGGAGCGGGGGCTACTCTTCGTTGCGGTGCGTGGGCTTCTCACTGCGGTGGCTTCTCTTGTTGCGGAGCACGGGCTCTAGGCGCGCAGGCACAGTAGTTGTGGCTCGCAGGCTCTAGAGCACAGGCTCAGTAATTGTGGTGCACGGGCTTAGTTGCTCCACAGCATGTGGGATATTCCTGGACCAGGGCTCGAACCCGTGTCCCCTGCATTGGCACGTGGATTCTTAACCACTGCGCCACCAGGGGAGTCCTATATATATTTCTGTTTGCTTGTTGTGTTGAGACAATATACACTTCTACCTGCATGAATGTATTAGTATTATATTGCTACATAATAAACAAACTTAAAAGCATAAAAGTGTCTGTGGTTGGGGAGTGTAGGTACAGCTTCCCTGTGTTCTTCACTGAGAGTTTCACAAGGTTGCAGCCAAGGTGTCAGCTGAACTGTGTTCTCATCTGGACACTCAACTAAAGGAGAATTTTCTACCTGGTAGCTGTATGAATGAGAATCTGGCTTCTTACCAGCTGTCAGCTAGAGGCTGCCCGCAGCACCTAGAGGCTGCCCACAGTTCCCTGCCACATGGCCTTCTCCATAGTAAGTTGAAAGCATGGCACTTTGCTTCTTCAAGGCCAGTCACAGAATCTCTCCTCTCCAGTGTGCCAAGATAGGGTCTTTAAAAATGTAACATAATCATGAAAGTGACATCCCATCACTGCTGTCATTGAAGCAAATCACATGTCCTACCCACTGTCAAGGGGAGGGGGTTCTAGAGGACATAACACCAGAGGGCAGAGGTCATGGGACCATCTTAGAATGCTGCTTCCCACAATGAAGCTTCCCACCCAGCTCCGCATGCCAATCCTAGGTTATCAACCTCTGCCCATCTGACAGGTAATGAAATATCTTATTTTTATTGGCATTCTTTGATCACCAGTGAAGCTAAATACCTTTTTATATATTTTCTGGTTATTTCCTATTTCTTCTTTTGTGACATGTTTCTGCTCTTGCCCAATGTTTTACTGAAATGTTGGTACAAATCAACAATCTCTTATTTGCAATCCCCAAAATCAAAAAGACTCTGAAAATCTTAAATTGTTCACAACCCATTTGGTAGCATAATCTGGCTTGATATGAACTCTTTTGTCAGCAAAACGTTCTCTGGACTGATGCAAAACTATTTATAGTTTTATTTACCTCATTTACTGTGAATATTCATATAGTTCAATGCAGAACTAAAAATATATTTGATAAACTGCATATTGCCCTGGGCCTCACTAGGAATATTAAATAATATACACCATTTACCTTTCTAGAGCCCCCAAAAATCGGAATTCTGAAATATTTATAGTCCCAAGTGTTTTTGAATAGGGGTTATGGGACTCTATTTCTTATTGATTTCCAAAATGTTTTTGTAGATTAGGAAAGTAAACATACTTTCATAGATACTGCCAGTTTTTCCCCATTTTGCCATGTTCCAATCTATCGTATAGCATTATAGTTTTTTTAAATTATTAATTAATTCATGTTCATTGCAAAAAGCTTCAAATATATATTATAACAGTGGTTCTTAATCCTAGATCCATTTCCTGATTATTATCTCTCTATATTCATCAGACTACTAAACAGCTCCACTCAAATATTTCATCAACATCAAACTTGACACATCAAAAACTTAAATCATTTCCTCCTATGCCAAACCCATTCCCCTCTTTATATTAATTTTTAATGAATCAAAACTTCATTAAAAATTCAATAACCACTCAACTGAGTCAGCCAAAAATCTGGTCAGCAACCATGACTTCCAAATCTCCTCTACCCTTGACATCTCTCAATTTTTTCCACTTCTCATCTCCACTGCAACAAGCTTAGTTTGACCACCATGCGCTGCCTGAATTACTCTAACAGCCTTTTTTTTTTTTGCGGTACGCGGACCTCTCACTGTTGTGGCCTCTTCCGTTGCGGAGCACAGGTTCCGGACGCGCAGGCTCAGCGGCCATGGCTCACGGGCCTAGCCGCTCCGCGGCATGTGGGATCTTCCCGGACCAGGGCACGAACCCGCGTCCCCTGCATCGGCAGGCGGACCCTCAACCACTGCGCCAGCAGGGAAGCCCTCTAACAGCCTTTTAAATAGTTTTCCTACCAGAGTTTTTATCCTCTCCAATCCATGTTTAACGTTGTAACCAGAATGATCTTACTAAAATGCAAATCTGGGGAATTCCCTAGCGGTCCAGTGGTTAGGACTCCGTGCTTTCACTGCAGAGCGCCCGGGTTCAATCCCTGGTCAGGGAACTAAGGTCCCACAGGCACGCGGTGTGGCCAAAAAAAAAGCAAATCTGATATCACGCCCTCGTTTAAAACTCTCCAATGACTCCCACTGCTCTAGGGCTTACAAAGCCCTTTACCATCTACAACCCACTGACTCCTGCAGGATCACCCCTACACCTGATCGTTTCCCCCAAGTCCCCATGTCAGTGAATGTCACCACTTACCAAGTTGCTCAGGACAGAAACCTGGACTCTCTCCTCCCCCTCACTCTCTATATCTACTTTGTCACCATATCTTGCTTCTACCTCAGTGCCACCACCTTGGTCCAAGTTACCCTCTTTTTCTCACCTAGACTACTAAACTAGCCTTTCCTCATTGAGGAGGGAGCGAAGTAGATGGTTCTCATGAATAGCTTGACCAACCATTAGTAAAGAGTTCAATTCTGTACTGTAAAAATGTTCGTGTAAGGACATTTGACATATGCTTTTAAAAACCCTGGTGAATATTTAAGAATCAGAGAAACTAGGGTTTCCATGTAAACTATAAAATAAAATAAAATAGGGACTGTCCTGGTGGTACAGTGGTTAAGAATCCGCCTGCCAAAGCAGGGGACACAGGTTCAAGCCCTGGTCCAAGAAGATCCCACATGTCGCGGAGCAACTAAGTCTGTGCGCCACAACTACTGAGCCTGTGCTCTAGAGCCCGTGAGCCACAACTACTGAGCCCACGTGCCACAACTACTGAAGCCTGTGCTCCGTGACAAGAGGAGCCACCTCAGTGAGAAGCCCATGCACCGCAATGAAGAGTAGCGCCCGCGCGCCGCAACTAGAGAAAGCCTGCATGCAGCAACGAAGACCCAACACGGCCAAAAATAAATAACTAAATAAATTTTTTTTAAATAAATAAATTAAATTAAATAAAGTAAAATAACAAGATCCAGGCTTTGTATATATTGCAAAGACTGAAAGCTGACAAATCAAGAAAACAAATACCAAGAAAAAATATTATGCTTTAATAAAACCATGGTACTATTTTATTACTCAAGGTAAATGAAGTAAAGAAGTTTAAAGGGACCGAGATTTCATTCTGCTTGAAAGCTCACAAGTTAGCCTATTAACTGTCTGACGGATGCTGACAAAGACAGGAGACTCCAGGGTCAGAGACAAAGGTCTTTATTGCCCTCAGCAACAGAAGTAGCTGGAGGATAGAGTTTCTTGTTAAGGATCCTCAAGCTCTAATTCTCACAGAGAGGCATAAAGAGGGCCTAGGTAACATCTATACATACAATGGGTTTCATTACAGGCGAGAACCCCTGAACTTTGAGAACCCAAATCTTTTTATACTGGACAGTAAGCATGTCTCTGCCTTTTGCTCCAGAGACGAACACTCTGTTATCTTCCAAGGTTCTAAGCAAACCTACCATTCACCCTAAAAGGAGACACTACATCTTCCAAAGCTGTTCCTTTAACAAACATCCTTAGAAAGATAGTCGGGAACAAAGGCAATCAGAACCACTGTTATAAGACATGCAGAAAATGTGAGAGGCCCACAGAGAACTATCTCCCAACAATATCCACTCCACGCACACATTAGTTTCTATGCATCTCTCTTTTTTTGGCCACGCTGCTTGGCATATGGGATCTTTGCTCCCTGACCAGGGATTGAACTCACAACCCCTGCATTGGAAGCGTGGAGTCTTAACCACTGGACCGCCAGGGAAGTCCCAGTTTCTATACATCATTACGCCGCTCCATCAGCCACTCTAAGTAATCTAACCAACAGAGGCTGGAACCAAATCAACTTATCTAGCACAGCATTTAATTAAGGCTACTATCAAATAGGATTCTGACAACAGGATGAGGCCATCCTACCTTGATCTCAACCATGGCCCCCAGCATTCTAGAACCAACCCAGCTTAACAAATCCCCAGAACTATCAGGGTCTAATTTAGAAAGCCATGTTTCTGTATTGACCTTTCCACTTGGCCCAAGGCATTAAACCAGGCACAGCAAGGTGTACTTGAGATTGCACAAAATCCACCTTGGCCCATAAGGAGGAAGTCTAGGTCAATTCTCTTATCCGTAACAACTTTGGCTAATGAGTTGAGGCTGACCTGAAATCCTTCTAGGGCCAAGGCAGTGCCATGGATCACTTCAGCTAAAATCATGAAATTCTGTACCACCTTTTCTAATTGGATGACTCCTGTTATAGGGATCACTGCCCATAAGGTGTACATGAATAACAAATCAGTTACCTTTCTGGAGAGCCTTGTGGGAGAGATCTCTGCAGTCATATGAGGGCCACGTGATCTGTCAGGGGTATTTCTAAACACTTGCAGGTCTCTCATGATTGCCCCAGAGGGTGTTTTTCAGGAGACAAGTTAACTCCTGACTTCCACACAAGAAATAAAGTCCAGAGGTCACATGTGGTGTCCCTGGAAAGAAAATGTTTTTACAATTGTTGGCCTCAAGTGACACCTCCATTATTCAAAGGGCGTAGGTTGACAGTTCCTCCAAGGGGCCTCCTGGCAAGCTGGTATATCTTAGTTAGGGTTCCCAGTTCAGTGTAAATAGTTGAATCTAGTCACTATTTTTGGAGGGATTGCCTGAGGGCCGACAGTCCAAACTGTCCTGTCTGTCCAGTGCCAGCAGGAAGGTGGCATTTGTTCACCCCCTGGAGACTGAGCGACGGCTATGGAAATGGAACACATCCAGAGGTGTTAACCAGTGTTTTGCATGGGAGATGAAGAAGCTGGGGCTATCCTCTGCTTTATTTGATAGACTTCTTGGTAAGGTCAAAGGGAATGGCAATCAAAATCATGGTCAGAGCCATCTGGAGGTGCAGGAGGAGGATGGCAGATTCGGCAGTCAGTTCCATTTAAGGGCCTTGCACCATTGGGAGAGCCACATCAGGGCATTTTCCTTCCTGAGGAAGGATCCAGGGTGGCTCTGAAAGACAAAAGATCATTAGAGTTCCTCCCTCCCTGTCCTGGAGTTTAAAGTGTTCTCACCTCAAGCACTGGAGTTGTTCTTTCTCTCCATCACCATAAAATCAGTCTGTCCCATTCCAGTAGCTATAACTTCACCATTTTTCCAATCGTCTCTACTCACCAGACCTCTCATTTGGAAGAGGCAGGTACAAAAGAGATAAGGCATTTTATAAAACTTGTAGAAACTCATTAGGCCACTGACCTTGGCCTGCATGAACCACTGGGTGAATCCCAAGGTGGTGTACTCAACCAAGTACCGATTAGCCTTATGATATGGAGCTATATCAGTCCAACAAGAGAAGCCAGGGGACTGAGCCAGTCTGAAAGCCCTAGGCCCCCTCTTGGCTGGGTGGCCAACCTACCAGCCTGGGGTTACCACGAGTGAACAGGAAAGCATCATGCCCAGGAATGGTCAGGGAGGAATCCCAAATGGTAAAATAATAAAAGATCGTCCGAATCACTAACCAGAAAGTGGATGAGAAGAGATGGTCCCTTTCTGAGCACAGCCACATACAGTGACCAAACTGCCTTATGAAGGTATATGCACCAGGAAGAGATGAGGGATGAAGAGTCAAAAATATATTTAAATTGATTTTTCGGGAGGCCATTCCAATACTCAATGATACCAGATACCTGTGAATGGCAGGGAGCATGAAATGGCCCTCGAATACCTTGACTGTCAGCGTAGCTTTTGTGATTACAAAAAAAAAAAAAAGCATACCACTGTCAAGCTACAAATGGGCCATGAAAACATGACACAGAGCAGTTTCAAGGGCCACAACAGTGTGGCTGGAATCAGCTGATTAGGCTGGAACAGCAATATTATAAGCCCAGAAAATGCCAACAGCCGTGAGGCACAACAGACAGCCCCAAGAGGAAGTCAAAGTTCTGATGTATTCAAGTGGCCAAGAGCAACGACGTCGGGGTGAGGGCCCACGCTACGTCACCCCCCTCACCAAAATGCTTTTGGCAGGAGTCACAAGTCTGGCTTGCAGTGGTAGCCTCTGCATCAGAAACGGAGTCCTTCACCTTGCACAGAGCCTGCGAGGGTAGCTGTGTTGCCACGTTCAGTAATGGTGGCGATCCGGGTGGTGCAGTCTTGACGTGAACAGTAGCTTCGTACCAGAGAACTGGCCCATATTATGGGCATCTACATAAGTGACACAGACACTTCGATCAGCAGCTGTGATTTATGACATTTTGCAGCCCCAAAGAAGGATGTCTTTAACCTACCGATCAGTAGTTTTCCAAGTGACAGACCAAACTGCTAGACCACTGGCTACAGCCCAGGGGCCAGTAAAAAGATAAGTTGTATCAAGGGGAGTATTGGCCAGGGCTGTGAGAACTGCCTTGAGTTTTAACAGCAAATGGAACAAGCATGCCCATGTTTGGTTCTGCAGAGCTGACACTGGGGCTGAATAGTAGCAGAAGCTCAGCAGATACCATCAGGTTTAAGCTTAGCCAAACCACCAGTGAAGTAGACCTTAGCACTCAGGGTCATCTCTGTGAACCGAGGTCCCCACTGAACCAGCAGTTTTGCTTCAAGCAGCAGAACAAGAGGTAAAGTATTCCCAGAGGGAGGGCTGCCCCTTTTTCATGTAAAGCTGAGACGCTACCGAGCCCGGTCAGCTGCACGCTGGAATACAGCATTTCCCTCTGACAGCAAGGCTGGTTTGGCCTCCCCATCCTGTTTGAGTCCAGCTGATTCACCCTGAAATGAAACTATCATGCCGGAGAGTCAAAAGGCTTCCATGAGTCAGTTCCAAGAACAGCCCAGTAGCAAGTTCCTAGCTGTTTACAAAAGGAGAGCCACTACCAGGGGGCAAGGAGGCCCAGGAGTCCAAATATCCAAGGAGCACCTCAGATGGAAGATGCTTCTTTTTGCCAGACTCTAAATGGTTAGACCATTAGTCATAGAGACTTGTAGCTCAAGGGGGTCATTTGGGTTGTGGGGATCCAAAGGTACTAGTATTTCTCTACATACATCTCTTCCCGAACATGAGTGTCACCTCTAGCACTGACAGGCATTGATAGCCCAGACATGTAAACATCAATACCCATTACGCATTCCCCAGTGGAAGCTACAGCAGTACACTGAATAGGCCCAAACGGCTGCACCCCAACAGGGTCACATAAATTTCCGTTCTCCACTGCAAAAATTGCCCAGACTCCACTAGTTGAATTCTGGTGCCCCTCCTCCCACAGGAATGGGTAGGATAATGACTTGGGTAACGATATCCAACGGAGCCGTGAAAGTTTGACTCTCTCTCCTCTGCGAAGCTCCCCAGCATACTAAGGCAGGATGCACTGAGTCTCACCTTTGGTCATCTTCCTCCTTAATGAAACTGAAGTCAGGATAGAAGAGAAGGGGGCACAGAGGGAGAGAGCAGCTCTGAGCCCATTAGGAAGGTTTTGCATTCAGTTCACCTGAATAAATGTGAAGTGTTTCAGACCACCCAAAGGTCTCTACTGAATAACATGCCCCTCACTGCTGTCACCATTTATTTCTGTTTTGGGGGTTCCTTGGCTTAGCAGCCACAGCTACATTATCTTTAGAGCCGTCCCATTACCCTAAGATTCCTTCTTCCACCTGCCCGGAGGAGCATGCCCAACCACTAAGGCACTGTGTAGGCAGCTTGTTTCAATCATCTTTCTCACCACTCAGCCTCTAATGATTAATTAACAAGTAGAAGAGCGGAGGACCCTGGTTCCCCTAACCCACCCGATACTTGAGCAAGAGCATTTCCTACTGGACACCAGGGTATGTCCCATCTCTGAATCTGCCCCGTGGGGCCATCATCCTTTCTCTTCTAGGAGACCACGTCTCTTCTTTGTTGCATTCTCACCACCAAAACTGTCAAGAACAGTGAAGGGTCTGCAAGCTAACAAGTTAGTTTGGCACAGTTTTGTGGGTACTGGCAGAAGACATGAGATTCCAGGGTCAGACACAAAGGACTTAATTACTTATAGAAGCAGTCAAAGTAGGGGTTTCCCTGGTGGCACAGTGGTTAAGAATCCACCTGCCAATGCAGGGGACACAGGTTTGAGCCCTAGCCCGGGAAGATCCCATATGCCATGGAGCGACTAACCCCATGTGCCACAACTACTGAGCCTGCGCTCTACAGCCCATGAGCCACAACTACTGAAGCCCACGTCCCACAACTACTGAAGCCCGCGCACCTAGAGCCTGTGCTCCGCAGCAAGAGAAGCCACCACAATGAGAAGCCTGCGCACCGCAACGAAGAGTAGCCCCTGCTTGCCGCAACTAGAGAAAGCCCATGCACAGCAACGAAGACCCAACCAACACAGCCAAAAATAAATTAATTAATTAATTAAAAAAGAAAAAAAAGAAACAGTCAAAGTACTATTTTCTTGTTTTGGTTTCCAAGCTCCAATTCCCACAGGACAATGTAAAGAGGGCCAGGTGACACCTGTACATGCAGAGGGTCACATTACAGGAGAGGAACCCTGAGCACAGGGAACCCAAATCTTTTATAGTGCCCATTGCTTCAGAAGGAGATGACCTTTATATTCCAAGGCTCTAAGCAAACCTGCCCTTTGTTCTGGAGGGAGACGTTATCTCTTCTCTATCTTCTCTATCATACAAACATCCTAGAAAAATATTCCAGAAAAAAGGCAGTCAGTATCTCTGTTCAGAAGACATACTGAAACATAAGCGACCTATAGAGAATTGTCTAATGCCCACTTGTAAACAGATAAAGTTAAATGATCTCCCCGTTTGTTATTTACTGACAAATAGACCAGACCCTTGCATCAGTGGGTGAGGATATGCTTCCCTGATTACCTCTCAGTGGACCTGCTCCTATTTCTCTTTCTGACTCTTCTCAAGATTCTCTGTAAGGCTAAACTTATCTTCTATCTATCTCACAGGCCAGTGTTTCGTAACAACCATTAAATACAACAGTGATTTAACGGATTTCAGCAGAGTGAGGATGAATTAAAGATTTCTGAGTAGAGGGCTAGGATAGATAATCTGGATACCCATCTAAACTAGTGATTCTTGACTTTTCCTGTCTTCAGCTCACCAGAGATCCAGACATTAGAATCTACTTGTCAGAGGTTAAGGGGGGGAGGAGGAATGTCAATGGAGGAAAGCCAGATCTAAGCATTAATTGAACAACTCCAGACTTAAATCCTCATATTCATTACTCTGCTTGAGATAGTGTGAATACTGTAATTATGCCATAACCAGACATAACCATATCCAACTACTTTTAAGCACTTCAAAACTAAATACTTACAAATTATTCTCACCCTCCCTAATAGTAATGATATAAATTGATTCTCTAAAACTACCAGACTTTTATATATTACTTAGTACCTCTGGACTAGAAAACACTTCAAAAGTCTAATTCATACAATTTGGGGCCAAAAGTACTTACACATTTTTTTTAAATAGTAAAACATTCTGGGAGGTATGTTTAAAAAATGTCTAATTTTTTAAATTAGCGATACTTTTATGTTGAGACACATGTTAAGATATACTTACTGCTTATCTGTCCACAGCAATCAATCCAGAAGTATAAATATTAGATCAACATTTAACCAACGAGAAAAAAAAAAAATACTGCTACATCAGCTGATTTTTCTCTCTTTGAATTTAATGAGTTTACATCAAAAAATTAGGTAGTCATTTTACATTTAAGGAATAAAAATCTTTTTAAAAAAAAAAGCAATACAAAGAGTGAGAGGATTTTAACCAAGTTTACATTTCTTTTTGCTATAGTTTTTAACAATTCATCTCATCATATTACAATGTGCAAATGCATTTGCAGCACCCATTACAATCATGACACTAAATTTAAGGAAGTACATTGTTACTAATGGCCCTCAGAGGAAACTGATTTACCTTCTATTAAAAACTCTACTATATATAAGCATTACATAATAATGCTACTTCACCACCATTTGTCACAAGAACCATCACCAAAGTTTTCTGGAAATGAGTCCACACACAAATTAAATATTTAAAAGGTGAAATGTTCCTTATTTTAACTTCAGCAAGATCTTTCTTTTTCATTGTTAAGAAACACTTTAATAGTTTTAAAGTAAAAGCTGTTAAGAGTTGAGTCCAGATAGCTAAAACTGTACTCCTGAGTTCAAACTTACAGATAAGTCTTTTGTAAATAGTTCTCAATAAAATATCCTCCCTCCCCAGCCCCCTGCCCCATATCTTGAATTTTTTCTTACAAAACTTTGGTCAAGAGTAGAAATATATCCAGGCAGATATGTATGCCATATGATAGCAAGAACCGTAAAGCCCAACTAATGACTTTGGGTTTTAGAAATAGAAGGCAATTAAAATGTACTCAAAGTTACATTAAGAAAAGCTTTCACTGGGTAATATTGAAACAGTCACAAAGGTTAAGAAAATACTGATATCAAAGTACAAATGACTACAATGTTAAAATAGACAAAAACTACTATATAAGAGCCTCTTTTAAAATTAAAAATAAAGAACACAACACATGAGTCAGGATTGTTTTCCTGTTCTACTCATAAATTTTAGTCTTTATATTCAGAGGGTCGGTTATGTTGACATCTAGTAGAGTTTCTTATGACATCTGATGAAGTCTCGTTCCAACTTCAGACAGTGGCTCTTCCCTAAAGAACCTCTTGATTTTGGTCACATCTTGGTCACTGTACAATTTCAAAGTAGTGCAGTATCGCCATGATGTGCTGAGGCATGAAGACATATCCTGTGTACAGTGCCATCCCCACGATGGAAACCAGCATGGAATCTGAGTTGTAGTTAAGGACACTTCATTTTACTTTTTCTCAGTTTATCCAAAACTAAATCCCCAAATGTTTTCAACAATTGTTCTATGTGGAAGTACCCATTCATTTAATGCTTTCTCATACCTACCAAGTATTTATAAAAAATAAATAACTAGGGCTTCCCTGGTGGCGCAGTGGTTGAGCGTCCGCCTGCCGATGCGGGGGACGCGGGTTCATGCCCCGGTCCGGGAGGATCCTGCGTGCCGCGGAGCGGCTGGGCCCGTGAGCCATGGCCGCTGGGCCTGCGCGTCTGGATCCTGTGCTCCGCCACGGGAGAGGCCACAGCAGTGAGAGGCCCGCGT
Source organism: Neophocaena asiaeorientalis asiaeorientalis (assembly GCF_003031525.2). Lineage (NCBI taxonomy): Eukaryota > Metazoa > Chordata > Mammalia > Artiodactyla > Phocoenidae > Neophocaena > Neophocaena asiaeorientalis. The sequence goes on from NW_020172867.1 coordinate 2,548,896, forward strand.
ACCGCAAAAAAATAAATAAATAAATAAATAAATAAATAAATAAATAAATAAATAACTATAATTATAGCCACTAACCTTAACTATGCCTGACACCATTCTGTTTTTTAAGCTCATTTTGTCTTCACCGTCACCTTACATGGTGCGTACTATTATTCTCCCTATTATATTTCAAAACATCAGGCTGCTTAAAATGAAGCAGAGAAAGTGAATCTATTCAATCTAAGAAACAGAAATGTATAGGAATAAAATTGTACAGTATTTAATGACTGCAAAATGTCTACAAGCTTGAACAATAAGTCTTGTCTGATCCAAGAATTTTAGAATTATTTAAACTAGAATGTGGCTAAGATATTGGCTTTAGAGCCAAAGATAAGATCAATCATATACTAGTGACATAAACTGATAATAGCTGCTACTATCAAACATTTATTATTATTATTATCACTAAACTTTGCAACAACATCAAATAAAAGTCACCTTGATAACCTAAACCATAAACATTCTGCACTGTGGTCCGTTCTCCCCATTCCAAAAGGAATGTAAACTGTATAGGGGGCTTCCCTGGTGGCACAGTGGTTAAGAATCCACCTGCCAATGCAGGGGTCATGGGTTCGAGCCCTGGTCTGGGAAGATCCCACATGCCACGGAGCAACTAAGCCCATGCGCCACAACCACTGAGCCTGCACTCTAGAGCCCATGAGCCACAACTACTGAAGCCTGCATGCTGCAACTACTGAAGCCCGCGCGCCTAGAGCCTGTGCTTCACAACAAGAGAAGCCATAGCAATGAGAAGCCCTTGCACTGCAAAGAAGAGTAGCCCTGCTCCCCAGAACTAAAGAAAGCCCGCGCAGAGCAACAAAAACCCAACGCAGCCAAAAATAAATAAAAATAAATGAATTTATAAAAAATAAATAAACTGTATATATGCAAGTCAACAAGGAGCCCTCCTCTTGGGCCACACGAAATACTGCTAACAAAAATTATGTAAAGGGCTTCCCTGGTGGTGCAGTGGTTAAGAGTCCGCCTGCCGATGCAGGGGACACGGGTTCATGCCCCGGTCCGGGAAGATCCCACATGCCTCAGAGCGGCTGGGCCCGTGAGCCATGGCCGCTGGGCCTGCGCATCCGGAGCCTGTGCTCCACAATGAGAGAGGCCACAACAGTGAGAGGCCCACGTATCACACACACACAAAAAAATTATGTAAAACCTGAGGGTTTTTTGCTTTGCAGAGTCATGCTAAGGGGAATAACTACTTCTGAACTGGGACTGTGTTTTATGCATTCATTCATTCATTCATTCATATTCTCTCTCTCCCCTCCTCCCCCACCTCCTGTCTTACATACCTTCAGCTCTACATACTAGTAGTTCTATAATACCTTACATACCTTTATGAGAATATAGGGTTTAAATAAACAATGTGCTTACTACCAGCTAATATTTGTATAACAGTTTAGTTGACAAACCTCTTTTATGTATTATCTTGCTTGACCTTTACGGTTTTCCTGTGAAATGTTTATTCACTAGTACTCATCAGAGACTGACAAAACAGAGGGGACTTGTCCAGGGTCACACAAGAAGCTGTCTTTAGAGCCACAGCTCAAACCTGACTCAGACCCTAAGTTCATTCCCCTCATCTGGCAAACATGGGTGAAAAGTCTCCCATAATAATTTTTTTTGAAATGAAATTAAAATCAATGATTTGGGGACTTCCCTGGAGGTCCAGTAGTTAAGACTCCACGCTCCCAATGCAGGGGGCACAGGTTCGATCCCTGGTCAGGGAACTAGATCCCACATGCCACAACTAAAGACCTGGCACAGCCAAAAAAATAAATAATTTTTAAAAAAAAAAAAGATTCCCCCATGCTGCACAGCACGGCCTTAAAAAAAAAAATCATATTGATTTCATAGTGGGATTTTACAGTCTTCATGGGAGAGGTCAGCCTGCATTCAGTCTTAGCTTTTAAGCTAAGGTTGGTCAAGTGTGGGTCCCGAGGTGGGGAGGGCAAGTGCTTGCTGATTAACAACCATTATTTGGTGATTTACATTTTTCTGGGGGGTAGGAGGAGCAGCTGGGTAATGGGTAAGGGGGTTAGGAGGAAGGGCCTTGGTGACAGGGAGATGGCCACAGTGGACATTCTTAGTCCTTCAGTGTCCCTCACAGTGCCCAGAATAGTGACCGGGACAATTTGGACCCAGGGATATCCTGAAGCGGGATTTATGAAGAAGATGGACAGGACTTTGGAAATGGGTCACTGCATATGGTGGCAGAGGCCAGTGTCACATCTGCGGCGAAACCAGTGACCCTATTGGGGGTACCTGGGTTGGTGCTGCTCTCCCTGTGAAGAACTTCACAAGAGGGAGGGTGTTTGCAGGAAGGAGATGTGCACTGGTAGAGATGCAGATGTCAGATGTGGGTAGTTCTCCCATTACCATTTTTTTTTTTTTTTAGCCGAGTTGGGTCTTTGTTGCTGGGCGCCGGCTTTCTCTAGTTGCAGCGAGTAGGGGCTACTATTTGTTATGGTGCGTGGGCTTCTTGTTGAGGAGCACGGGCTCTAGGTGTGCGGGCTTCAGTAGTTGTGCCTCGCAGGCTCCAGGGGCAGGCTCAGTAGTTGTGGCTCACGGGCCTAGCTGCTCCGCAGCATGTGGGACCCTCCCGGACCGGGGCTCGAACCCGTGTCCCCTGCATTGGCAGGGAGACTCTCAACCACTGCGCCACCAGGGATGCCCTGTGACCATTTTTAAATTTACTTTTCAGCCTCCCTTAATCCAGTTCTTTCTTAAACAACCACCTTGCATTCACCACTTAATTTCTTTAAAAAAAAAAAAAAAGTACAAACTTGCTGCTTCCATATCATTACTCATCACCCACACAACCATCTGCCTTCTACCTCTCCAGGCTACAGACACTGCTCTCAGGGCACCAACGACCTCCTATCAAATCCAATGGCTCTCTGAATTGACACTATTTTCATCTTTCCTCTTCAAATCTCCTTCAGCTCTGGGCTGAGGTACTTCTCTGGTGCTCTCCTCCCTTCTCTCGCACCATTTTCCTAGTTCACTGGCTCTTTTTCCCTGTCTGCCACTAACGTGTAAGATGAGTAGAGTTAATTTTGTGCTTTTCTCCCAAACATCCACTCCAGCCCTCCTGCTAGTACAGCAGCCATGCTCTTTGGGTGGGCCTAACCCTATCCCAACTCCAGGGATAAGCCCTGACTGGTCTGAACCAGTTAAGATCTTCTCTTTTTAACAATGCCCACCCCCCAAATCTGATCAACCAGCTCAAAGTTTAGGAGTTCTGCCAGGAATCCAGGAACACAGATTCTCCTTCTAGAATATGCAGTTTGCTGATAGAATCCTGGAATCACTGGAGTCACTTTGCCTCCATAAGGAAATCAAACAGATGAAGGCGGTGGAACAAAAATAATCGCAGAAAAATGGAGCTAGAACACTGATCAAATGACCTGAGGCCCACCCTACCACTGGATTTTCAGATACATAAGCCAATAAATACGCCCTTTACCCATAAACCACCTTTAGATATTCTTTGCCATACTTGCAGTTGAAAGGATTCTAAATGATAAATGGAGTTCCCAATGATTTGTCTTGGGCCTACACACACTTATAACTTAAACAGCCACCTTAATGTTGTTGACCTGACCCCACCTTCTATACTGCAGACAAGTATTTCCTATGATACTGGACTTTTCCACCTATGATGGGCTTAAATTCACAGAGCCAAAACTGAACTCACTAACTTTCTCCAAAACTACTTCTTCCTATAAGTCCTATTTTTCCAACGATTTGAAAATAGTTGACACACTATCTGATATAACTATAGATTAACTATTTGCCTAGTCACTCAATCTAGAAATTGCTTTGATTCCTTCTCCCCAAATTCAAATTATTTAAGACTTCTTGGTTCTTTCCAACCACAACAAATGACTTTTATCTCATGTTCCCCTACCCTTATCAATGATAAATGATTGAGGTACTTATCATTCCTTACTTAATCACTTACAAGCTCCCACTTTAGGCCTCTGGCTATTTTCCATGTCTCTCTTTACTAGAGTTATCCTTTTAAAATGCATGCTTCCCAATGCCTCTAGGGTAGCACTTGGAATTCTAAGCCAAGCATCTGAGGACCTTTCCAATCTAGCTCAAGCACCTGGTCTTAGGTTGGAGTGCAAGAAGTAGACAAGAATTGAGAGGCTGGAACAGGGATTCTTGTATAAGTTATTCTGAAGGGAGTTTTATCAGAAGGGGAGTGAGCAGAACAGAACAGAGCAGGGGGAAAAGCTGAGGAGGTTCAGGAGCTCAGCTCCCACAGGGCGCTCTGGAGCATGAATTGTACCACATGTTGGTGTTGCTTTGAGGCAACAGGCCTGATCTTTTGTATCCCTTAATCTGTCAATCACTGGCTGTAGATAGGCTGAGAAAAAACCACCTGGGCGAGACAGCTGCCTTGGCCAAGGGCAATAGTCTGGAGAAGGGGGAAGCTAGAAGGCAGTAGCAGACAACAATCCCAGCAGCGAGGGAGAAGTACATCAGCTGGCAAAGGGGATCAAGGTGGGGACCAAAAGCATCTACAGTTGACCCTTGAACAACATGGGTTTGAACTGCACAGGTCCACTTATACGTGGATTCTTTTCAATAAATACCTATTACAGCACTACACAATCCACAGTTGGTTGAATCTGCAGATGTGGAGCCACAGATACAGAGGGCCCGACCGTAAAAAGTTATACTCAGATTTTCAACTATGCAGGGGTCAGCACCCCTAACCCCTGCTTGTTCAAGGGTCAACTGTACCATGCTGCTTTTCCATCATACCTCCCAACACTCCAAATCAACCCCCAACAAACACACATCCTACTCATGCCATATTACACGAGTCTCCGAAAACAATGTTCTCTATTTTCATACTGCTCTGCCCTTGATTACGGCTTAATAATATGACTAAGGATAACAGCAGTGGCAGCTTTCATTTTGTCTAGTGTGCGCACGGCACTGTGTTAAGCCCTACAGTAATATCCCGAAATCAGAGTAAGCAATGGAGCCAATTCCAAACCAAGTCAAACTCCTAAAATGTGTTCTTAACCATTACACTATAATACCTTCCTATGTACGAAAAGTCCTATTCCTCCAAGTAAAACCTAAACATTCTTAGAGCTCAGCTAGTCATCTCCTCTCGTATGAGGCTCCCCCTAGCACTCATACTTTTTCTATACTTACCCCAACGTCCTGGCAGAATTAACTATTCCCTAATGCTCATCAAGTTCTTCACTCATATCACACAGAGCTTATCACCTGACATTACCTATTTGTAGATGTATTGATATTTATCTCATCCAGATTATTAACTCCTTGAACACAGGAACAATGTCTAATCATTTTTATATCTCCAACATCTAACGTAACACACATTTAATAAATATTTGATGAATAAAGGAATTGCTTAAGAAACATTATTTGACTCTAGATTCACTGTGGTGCTTTCTACGTATTCCACATATTACTGTGACCAACAAACTCTAAAGCAACTACAGCAAAGAAAACCAAAATCTGTTTCTAAGCAATACTATATTTTCAAGATGCTTTTTGGGTTTTTTAACAGCTTTTATGTAAGACTTACGAATGTATACACAAAGCAAATGAAATGGTATAGTAATAATCTTCAGGTCATTGGCTCAAATTCAAGTAAGAATTACTAAAAACAGCCATTTGAATGATTATATTACGTACTCTTTATGGCACTATAATTCTTCTATTTAGTATGGAGAATATATCAGTCAACATGCATAAATTAGCTTAACAGAGATTGCTCTACTATAAGACAGGAACCTGAAACTTGGGCTCAATTTTGCGAACACTAAATTGTCAAACCTTTAATCTTTTATATGCATATAAAATCAGGACATCTTTCCAAGTGAAACAAGAACTTATCAAAACTTTTTTTTTTTCTTGGCCACTCCAAAGGAATGTAGGATCCTAGTTCCCCCACCGGGGATCCAATTGTGCCCCCTGAAATGGAAGCACAGACTCTTAACCACTGGACCACCAGGGAAGTCCCCAGAACTTATCAAAACTTGAAAAGATGTTTTGCCTGGTTAAAATATTAGACATTAGAGTTCATGACTTTCTACAGCATTATGCTGTGATGCATACATGTGGAGTAATAACAAATAAATGGCAATTATATATGCTAAATTCAGGATAGTGGTTACTTAGTGGGGTGAAATGGGAAGAGGAAGAAAGGAGATCAGGTGAGAAGGGGCACAAAGGGTCTTCAAATGCATGTTTTTCTTCAGTAGTTGGTATGGGCACACTTTCATTATATTATTCTTTATGGGTTTTTTATTGTATGCCTGAATAGTTAATAAGTCTTACTTATTTTTTTAATAAGTAAGAACTGTAAAGGAAAATGGAACTGCATATAGTAGTAGACTAAAAACTGTTTTATTTGAAGGATCTTTTTCCCTGGCAAAGTTTGGGTTAGGCATCACTTGAACCTAATTTGCTACTAGGAAATAAACAGAAAATCTTAGCTCTCAGAAACAGAATAAACAACTCTCAATTCTGACCAAGAAAACGGAAAATTACCAAAAGTCACTTGCACCTAGATGCAAATGTCAATTATTAGCTACTCAAAATAATAACATTAAACCTAACCTTTTACCCAAAGCCACTTATTAAATTTAACTTTTAATTCTATTTCCCTCAAAAAAAAGTCTCTGTATTCTAATCCCACTTCTCCTAAGTATTTCCAGAATCACAATAATTAAATAAGCCTCTAAAAGTAAGTTTTCTATATAATTAAATTTCAAAATTATTCCCCCAAATTATCCTAAAGCTCTCAACCATAAGAGAATATTTTTTACTGAAGTATAGTTGATCTACAATGTTTCAGGTGTACAGCAAAGTGATTCAGATATATATATATTCTTTTGTAGATTCTTTTCCATTATAGGTTATTACAAGATATTGATTATAGTTCCCTGTGCTACACAACAGGTCCTTGTTGTTGATCTGTTAATCCCAAACTCCCAATTAATCCCTCCCCCCCGCAAATAAGAGACTATTTAAAACTGACTTAACTATACAGTGAAACTCATATTAAATGAACAAGTAAACAATGGGACCATGAGGAATTTCTACTAGCCTTAATAATCACCTTGCAAAACATGCAAAACAGTGCCTTTTAATAAGTAACCTTCTACAAATGCAATTTAAGCAATTTTAGCCATGTAGCTGAAATAGCTCCAATACACTGAGTTGAATACTCCCTGAGATTATGCTTGGCACCATTCCAAAGGGCAGTTTTATTGTGACATTTGCAAGGTTGGGGAACTTGTGACCTTCGTCTTCTTAGAAATGTTCTCACAAACAGACCTAAACATACACCATTTAGAATATAACAGCTATTAATTGCTATCTGGGTACTTGAGTGGATTTCTCAATCCACTGCGTTCTTTAACACACCTCTCAAAGTTTAAAGTATCCTTGACACACTGTGAAGTACAAGAAATGGATACTGGAATCACCATGGCACTGGAAGAGAACCTAGGTTTGAGCTGCAATTCTGCCAATCCCTGGTTGTGTCAAAAACTCTGATCACTAGTCTCCTTATCTGTGGTTTGGGGACACACAACACCTACCTTTCAGGGTTGATATAAAAATTTGGAATCAAATCTATTCTGCAACAAAAGGTAATATAATCTTTATTGAAATTATTGCTTGAGGGCTTGGGCACTTAACATTATGACTCAGACCTCTGTTTGGAAATTGCCCAAGGTCACCCTGCTATTAACTTGTTATTTATAGTATAATCCTAAGGCATCACAACCTCTCTGGACCTGAGTTTCTTCTCCATAAAATGAAATCCCTTCCTGGATTAATGTTAGGATCCCACTTGCTTGGAGATTTAAGCACCAGTTCTCAATCATCCTTAATGTAATCTTCTCTTTGAGACACTGAGGCGCGCACACACGCAAACACAGAAAATGTAAATATTCAGTGTTATATAATACACACATATTGGAAGGTAATACACAAAGTGATAGAGTAATCTTTCCATTTACCAAGCCCTTACTGCTGTTTGTATAAGTATCAGCAGCTGTACCAAGATTAATCACGTTTATGTTTTAGAGGGGGAACCATGATTCAAGAAATATAGAATAAAGCTAGTGAAATCCAGACTATAACACACCAAAAACCTCAAAAATTAAAAAATATGTCTTTTCTGTTTTGTGTGTATGTAACTGTCTCTACCACTGAATTTTAAGTGCTTGAGAGTGAACGCCTCGGCTGCTCTTTGCTTCCGGTCGTAGTGCATTGTTAGACAAAGCAGGCACTTCATCAACCATTCAAGAACTGAGCAGATAATGTGCCAGGATTGTGCAGGCACTGCTGAAAATTGTTTGTTCAAGGCCTGAGTGAACAATCAGAGGTTATTTATAACCTGGACATAACATAAATATTTTATGGGTCCAATGGATTAAAAAGCAAATAGATGTGAAACCATATATCTGTGTGCTGTTTGCTGTTTTCTTTAACAGGGATCCCCAGCTAATCATGAGCTGATAAGTTCCCAGTTAGGCAGGAAAAAAATAAAATAAAGATTTTTTTGCCCATACAAGGGATTGGCCATCCCCAGTCCTTTTCCCAGCAACTTTAAAAAAAAAGGAAATGCTTTAAAGTTAAATACAGTACATCAGAAGTAAGACCACGGTAACTAACATCTCCTGCCCTAACCAGTAACCCCGTACTATCACCGCCTACCTTAGCAACCTATTCGCAAGACTTTGCAGAAACCAAAAGTAGCTCCTCATTGGGAAAAGGGCAGGGGCCTTTGTTCCAGTGGGTATGATTTATTCCTCTTCACTAGTCTACTTTCAATGTTTTCAGTCTCTGATGTCCCTGGTCACATTAAAAAACAAAGCTAAAATGTCATCTAAAACAATCCAATCTTCTATTAGTCAAATTCCTTTTGTAAAACTAACTCTAAAAAGCTACTTTTATCCTCAGAAATATTCAAAAGTTTTGATAAATTTAATTTTTTTAAGAAACCATCTTAATGAAAAAAGAAAACAAAGTATCTGACAAAGTATTACCATAGGCTGTTTGGTGAAAAGCCATCAAAGCTCTAAGGGAAAGCAGGGGTCAGCTGCTGAAAGATGCTCCAAAAAGGACTCTTTCTTATTACTGCAGGTTTTGTCCCTTGACCTCGAAAAACTAGAGACCATCACCAATAATAAGGGACTTCCTTACTTCCTGGTGGTACTTCCCTGGTGGTCCAGTGGTTAGGACTCCGTGCTTTCACTGCCGAGGGCACGGGTTCAGTCCCTGGTTGGGGAACTAAGATCCCGCAAGCGGCGTGGCACGGCCAAAAATTTAAAAAAAAAAAAAGAAAGAAAGCTTATTTTTACCAAATATATCACTTTTGATGCTTTCCTAGTTGCCATAAATGAAAGCAAGTAGAAGATAATAATATGGTTATAGTCCTGTGTAAGTCAGCCAATTTGATATTCTTGCGCCATAGTAAAGGATATCACATCAGTATCAGAGGTTACTGTTGGCAAGCAAAACCCATTCTCTGAGCTTTCTGTAGTGTTGGTCATACTTAAGTATGGAAATTGATTTTAGAACAACTTGATGATGAACTCTTTAAAAACTAAACAAACAAAAAAGCCTGCTGCTGAAACCAGCAATGATCATGTTCAACTCTGAGCTGAAATCCTAGAAATGGTTTGTAGCTCTGAACCCAGAGACACCAAGGCTATGTATCCCTATATGTCTTTATAATTAGAGCTTCTATTAATCACATGAAGATCTGAAGTCCCAGGGTCAAGGGGGAAAAATTACCTGTCTGCTCTAAAATATAATCTGTTCTGATATAACACATTTCTGGAACATCAATTAACCCATATGTGACTAGGATATCACAGGAGCTGCATGGTTTCATATGGGATTTTTTGTAAATTAGGGGAGCCAGATTAGTGAGGAAAGAATTATAATCTTCAGCAAGAAACATCCCTCAGCTCAGCAGCTGCAGTCCTTTTAGCTCTATTTTAAGAAAATTAAAAATTAGCATCTGTACCTGGGCTCCCTCTCCAGAAAGGTACACCTCCAGGCTAGCACAGCTCCCAACTAATGGAAGGATTGCACTGCCTCCTGCATCTCCTCGACGGCAGCCCACACCATCTCCATCACTTCAGCAGTTCCAGTCAACTCTGTCCATGCATTTTTAATGCCCCTGGGGCAGCGCCCAGCCTGTCTGCCCAGGTTATCCAAGTTGTCCCCCAAGATGCCAATCATTGTTTTCATTAGCACCTGCTTACGAAGTTGCATAGATTTTGAGGGGCTAATGATATTTTCCCATAAACTCTTTTATTTGAGAATTTTTCAGGAACGCATACAACATATGATGGCCAAAATTCTTGTATTAGTAGTAATTCTACTTTTCATAACTATTGATCATAAATACAATACTGTCTATCATTCCATAACTACTATTTTTTTTATTATTATTGTTTCTGGCTGCATTGGGTCTTTGTTGCTGTGCGCAGGCTTTTCTCTGGTTGCAGCGAACAGGGGCTACTTTTCGTTGCGGTGAGTGTGCTTCTCATTCTGCTGGCTTCTCTTGTTGTGGAGCACGGGCTCTAGGAGTATGGGCTTCAGTAGTTGTGGCACCTGGGCTCAGTAGTTGTGGCTTGCGGGCTCTACAGCGCAGGCTCAGCAGTTGTGGCGCACAGGCTTAGTTGCTCTGCAGCATGTGGGATCTTCCCGAAACAGGGATTGAACCTGCGTCCCCTGCACTGGCAGGTGGACTCTCAACCACTGCACCACGAGAGAAGCCCCCATAACTACTGTTTTTTAAGCATTCCAATTCATGAAAAGTATATATCCTCTCTTAAGTAGATCTTTTAGAACATAGAGTTTTAATTATTAAAATTGAGCACTGGGGTTTTTTTTAATCTAAAGAATTTACCTTCAACTTCCCTGTGGCGCAGTAGTTAAGAATCCGCCTGCCAATGCAGGGGACACGGGTTCAAGCCCTGGTCCAGGTAGATCCCACATGCCCCAGAGCAACTAAGCTCCTGCGCCACAACTACTGAGCCTGTGCTCTAGAGCCCATGAGCCACAACTACTGAGTCCACGCACCACAACTACTGAAGCCCAGGCGCCTAGAGCCCGTGCTCCGCAACGAGAGGCCACCGCGATGAGAAGCCTGTACACAACGAAGTGTAACCCCGCATTCTACAAATAGAGAAAGCCCATGCACATCAACGATGACCCAACCCCAACGTAGCCAAAAAAAAAAGAATTTATCTTATCCTTGTTCCTAAGCACCACAAATGTTACAACATCAAACCCTGAACCGGGGTGTGGGGTGGAGGAGGTCACAAGGTCTTTAAGAATATGAAGCAGTGGAGACAGGATCCACATTCAGCTCTACTGAAAAATCACTGGTATCACATGCAGAAACACTGTAGATCATCTGTATGTGCTTTGTCCCCACTGCCATCAACCTCCCATGACTTTCCCTGACATCCTAGTACAGATCACCTAGTTCTTGTGTAGCATAGTTTTTCTCTTCCACCTTTCCTGAAAGAAAAGAACTTTTTCCTACTAAAGAAAAAGTTATAATATCCTAAGGAGTACAGACAAGGGATAGTCTGACATTCTCACACAGCCAGCCAAATATCCAGGCAGTGTCAAACAGGCTAGAGCAGCTGTTTTCAAACTAAAGCACAGGAGCCCTGGAGGAACAAGACTTTTCAGAGGATTAGAATCCGTTAAGGGGAATCAGTTTACAAATCTTCAGCTTCCAGTGTACTCTCTCCTCAAGCTGATCTGAGAACTGTGATCTGCTAGTTCTCCTTCCCATCCCCCCACCCTTACAACTTCACTTCTCTCACTTTACTTCCAGAATCTTACAATTACGCATTTCCCCAGGGTATAAAAGAAACTCTGGGACAGCAAACAAAGGAATAGTAACTAACTTACATTGTACTTTATTTAGTTCAGGTAACAGACTCCTGGCACAGCTCCAAACCTCACCTATCTATCTAAACATGTGAATTTGGAAATGAGACACCTTTGCAATCTGGGCCCAGCAAAATGCCTCCAGCAAGGAGGATGGTGAGAGGGGCCGTTCTGCCATCACTGAGGTAGTGACCAGAGAATCCACTGTCAACATTCACGAGAGCACCCATGGAGTGGGTTTCAAGAGGCATGCCCCTCAGGCACTGAAAGAGATCCAGAAATCTGCCATGAAGGAGACAGGAACTCCAGATATGCACAGTGACAACAGTTTCAACAAAGCTGTCTCGGCCAAAGGGTTATGGAATGTCCCCTACTGTATCCACGTGTGGTTGTGCGGTTGTCCAGAAAGCATGAAGCTGAAGATTCACCAAACAAGCTCTATACGTTGGTTACCTAAGTACCTGTCACCACTTTGAAAAACCTATAGTCAATGTGGATGAGAACTAACCACTGACTGTCAAATAAAGTTATAAAACAGCAACAACAAAAAAGTGAGACAGGACTGAAGGTGTTTACATAACAATTATTTGAACAGAAAAATGACACTGAGCTTTTTCTGACAGAAATTAAGACTGATTTTGCCTATTTGGCTTCACAGTGAGGACCAGCTTTGCCAATCAGGTCATGTGATGAATGTGTTCTACGAATTGTATAAGAAAAAAATTATAGTTTTAAGGTTTTAGCAAAAACACAATAATTTTTAAAAAGCAAAAAATTAAATCTTTTGTAATTATCTAAATTCACTATGAAAGATTTCAGATGTCAAATGAGTGAGAGGATACACAGTATGTGCTTTTTGTTCTTTTAGGGAATGCACAAATGAAAAGTCTGAATACCACTGCGCTGGAGGGTTGGAAGTATTAATTTATCAGTTACAGAGACCTCCCTGGCGGTCCAGTGGTTACGACTCCACGCTTCCACTGCACAGGGCTCTGGTTTGATCCCTGGTCGGGGAACTAAGTAAGATTCCGCACGCTGCACAACTCAGCTACAAAAAAAAATTTTTTTAATTAAAAATAAAATAATTTATCAGTTACAATTATTCCTAGCTCAGCTTTCCTCATTTAGCCCTCCCTGGTAATGGAAAACTGCATTCATTTCTACAAAAGGAAGATCAAATGAAACGGCATAGGGCGTCCCTGTTGGCGCAGTGGTTAAGAATCCGCCTGCCAATGCAGGGGACACGGGTTCAAGCCCTGCTCCGGGAAGATCCCACATGCCGCGGAGCAACTAAGCCCAAGCGCCACAACTACTGAAGCCCACACACCTACAGCCCATGCTCCGCAATAAGAGAAGCCACCACAATGAGAAGCCTGCACACCGCAATGAAGAGTAGCCCCTGCTCGCCCCCCACCCCCGCCGTCTATGCGCAAAGACACAATGCAGCCAAAAATAAATAAATAAATAAACTTATAAAAGATAAATAAATAAAATAAACTGTCAAACATGTTAATTACTCTAGTATATTGACAGGTGAAGAAAAATCCTTCTCAATTCTAGCTTTAAGCATTTGAGGATACAGCGAAAATCTGAGAAAATAACTTAGTCGCTACTGAAAAGAACATACAGCTTAAAATGTAGCGCTGGGGAGGGGGAGGGGCAACATAGGGGTAGGGGAGTGGGAGATACAAACTATTGGGTGTAAGACAGGCTCAAGGATGTATTGTACAATGCAGGGAATATAGCCAATATTTTGTAACAACTGTAAATGGAAAGTAATCTTTAAAGTTGTATAAATTTTTTTTAATGTTTAATTTTAAAAAAAGGAATGCTTTTTTTCATTATCATTCAAAGCCTATCTCAATCCAAAATATCTACCTTTGCTTCTACCCTTGCCTCCTCCAGCCACCCTTAATTTATTCCAAATCCTGCAACCAAAGTAAACCTTTTCAAACTTAAAAAGCCAGATTGGATCACTCCTCTATCAAACCTTCCAAGAGTACCTTTTTTTTTAATTATTAATTTGTTTATTTATTTATGGCTGCATTGGGTCTTCGTTGCTGCATGCAGGCTTCCTCTAGTTGCAGCGAGCGGGGGCTACTCTTCATGGCGTTGTTCGGGCTCAGTAGTTGTGGCCTGTGGGTTCTAGATCGCAGGCTCAGTAGTTGTGGCACACAGGCTTAGTTGCTCCACGGCATGTGGGATCTTCCCAGACCAAGGCTCGAACCCGTGTCCCCTGCATTGGCAGGCAGGTTCCCAACCACTGCGCCACCAGGGAAGCCCAAGAGTACCCTTTTTTACCAAAATTAAAGTCCTTACCAGGACCTCCAAAGAGTCTGACCTCATCGCCTAGGACTCTCCCGCACACTCACTCTTCACTAGCCATACCTGCCTCATCCATGGCCTTCATCCATGCCAGGCAGGCTCTGGACTCAGGGACTTTGCAATGGCTAGTCCCTCTGCCAGCTCTGCTCTTCCCTCAGATTTCTACCCTGCTAACTCCCTCACCTCCTTTATCTTTCTACTCAAATATGCTTTTGCAATGAAGCCTCTCCTGATATCCTCTTTAAAAACAGTAACTCCATCCCATCCACACATTTCTTATCCCCCTGACCTACATTTCTGCTTTCCATAATGCTTACCACCTAACATACTATATATTTCACTTTTTTTTTTTTTTTTGGTAACACCTCACTGCCTGCAGGATCTTAGTTCCCTGACCAGGGATCAGACCCATGCCCCCTGCAGTGGAAGCACAGAGTCCTAACCCCTGGACTGCCAGGGAATTCCCACTATATATTTCACTCATTATCAAAGTTTCCCAAGGACAGGGATCTCTGTCTCATGTGCTCACTGATACATCACAAGCATCTAGGCCAGCATCTGGCACAAGGTACGCACAGAAGTGTCTGTTCAATTAAAAAACAGTCTCAACTTGCTTTTTCAACTTTACTTCCCACCCACTCTGCCTTAAAGAATCCCTGCTCCAGCCAAGTCAGCCTGGTATACTCACCATCCCAACACATCTCTGCACCCCAGGCCACACCTTCTCCCCACCTAGGAGAAAATAAAGCAAAGAACTCAAATACCTCCCTGAAAGTTCTCTGAGTCCACCATGCTCTTCCTGCCCTGCATCCCAAAGCACTCACTGCCCAGCTCTTTCAGCGGAATAACAAGGGGTGGGGCAGGGATCTACCTGAGAACATGTGTCGATTCTAATTTTTCCTGAACTTGGATCTAATTTCCTTGAAGAAATGAAGTCCATCTTCTTGGAAACTTAGAACAGAACTCAGGATGTTTAAAATTTTTTTAATTAAAATAAATTTTAAAACCCTGTTCCTAGGATTTTTTTTTCCCATTCAAAATGAAAAGAGCTTTGAGTCTCATGGGGAAAGGAAAAATGTATATTCCTGTGGTTTATTTTCCTACTTTATTAAATACGGTTAGTCCCCTTCAGTTCTACCATCTCCCACCTCCTCTCCCTTCTCCAGTGAGTAATTCTTCTTGTCTGTTCACTCAGTGCCAGCCCCTGGATGCCAGCTGTTGTACTATACTACTGTACTTTTCAAGGTACTGTATTGTAAGATTAAAAATGTTGTCTTTATTTTTTGTATTTGTTTTCTATTACAGTACAGTACTATGTAGCCAATTGTGTTAGTTGGGTACCTAGGCTAACTTTGTTGGACTTAACGAACAATTGGACTTAACCGAAGGCGCTCTTGGAACTCGTCTGTATGTAGGGGACTTATTGTATTTAAATGTCAGTGAGAAAACTGTTACTGGATTTGAGTGACTCTACTCAAAAGGTATGAGCACCTCCCTTCATCTCCAGAACTCTCACTCCATGCCTAGGAGGCCCTACGGGAACAGATATGACCTCCTTTCCTACTACTCACCCCCACTAACTCTACTGCAGACACACCAGCCACTCAGCTATCCCAGAAACAAGCCAGATACGCTGGTGCTTCAGGGCATTCCTAGTTACTGTTCCTTCTGCCTGGAATGCTCGATCCTCTGGAATTTTTCCCCTGCTTAAATCTTTCTAAATGTCCCCTCCCTGACCACTCTAACTAAAAATCAAAGAACATGGACTCTTTCTTAGTTCCTATCCTCCTCTCCATTTTATTTTTCCCCATAACAGCTATAACAGTCTAATAATCTAATTTTTTACTTATTTATTTAGTGGGATTAGAATAAATATTTTTATCTGTTTTATTCACAGGTAAATCCCTACTATCTAGAATAGTATCTGGCAATTGGAAAGTATACAATACTTGTGGAATACAGAACTCAGCGAATGTACATGTTTTATAAATGAGTAGACAGAGCAATGCAAATTTTGTTAACATCTCCAAAATAAATCAAAGAAGTTCTTTCAATCTATAGCCTTTTCTACTTCTTTAAGTTTGAATTCTCTAGAAGAACTGAATGTCGTTCATCAGGAACAGTCAAGTTCCAAAGCTACTCTAAAAGTGGCTTAAAATCAGTACTTCTGCAATTTCTTTGAAATGACAAATCAACATATAAACAAATGTTTGTCATAAAAAAAAAAATGTTTGTCAAGCATTATTTGTGTGCCCAGCACTGTGGTTGAAAAAAAAAAAACTCTTTCCTTGAAGAGACATGGACTGTCTTTCGGGGGAATCTAATTCTAAACATAAACCAAAAAAACTGCCTGCATTTTGCTTAAAATAAATACAAATATAAAATGTCATGGAAACATAAGAAGCCATTACAGAATAAACCTTTGTTTTCTTAATTAAAAGAACAATGCTAAAATAACTTTTACTTATGCTTCCAATTATTTTAACAAAGATTTTAAATTTTCTAGCTCCCCTCAACAGCATGATTACAATGTTACCCAGTAAGGCACTACAGGGAGTGTCTCACTGGTTACAAAACATGTCTTGGTTACAAAACCTGGTCTCTTCCTTTCCCACTGATGGCTGCCAATAGGGAAAGGGGACTTTCGAAACATGTTAAAACTTCCCCTCCAGAGGTAGATGTCAACAGGTCCCAGCAGGTCTCTTTCAGGTTGGTTGCAAATCTCACTAGTGTGTGTGGTTTTTTTTTAATGAAATCATGCGGTCCCATAAACCAATGAGAAGTCAAATGCTTCAAAGGCAAAAACCCACAGAGGTACTACATATCATTTCATAATTTATTCATCATTTATTTCTCCATCCCCCCCAAGAAAAACACGGAGGTATTTATGACACTATTACTATTGCAATATAATACAGAAAAACCTTAACACCACTGACACCATAGCATTTATCTATGTGCCAACAAAAACCTTTAAGAGTAAAATTAGAGTGTGGACTCTGGGGCACTACATTCAACTTCTGATTTAAAGAGTTTCAGTTTAGCACAACATTGTTTATGTTTAAATTCACTTTTTAATAACTTTAACTGAGTCAAGAGGTGGTATATATTTTAGTATACATTTTACAAGGATGACCTCATGAGCTCCAACCTATAGAACTTAGAGTGAAACTAAACTGCAGCTACAAGTAAATGGTGCAGGAAATTAGGGCATACTTTACATTCAGACTTTAAATCCAAACTCTGCATTCTGCTTCTTAAACTCCAGGTTTGGAAAGAAATGCCAACAATAATAAAACTAAATTTCCTTGTAAAGCAGCTAAGATGCCTCAAAGTGTTGAGACAAAAGACTCAGCTTTGAGTACAATCCTATGCTATTTGTTCAATCCTATTTGTTCAAGACAAATAAACACACTTATTAAGGCTTGGAATGAAATTACCTCAGTCACTCTACCACGTATTTGCAAAGTTGTTCTGAAGCTACTCCAAACTAAACCACACTGAAGACGAGAGGCCCTGTATGAAGCAAGCATGCTGTATAAAATATGTTTCATATTGGCCCTCAAGTTTTTTAAAAAAGTTATCTCTCATTAGTATTTATTCTGCAAGAATAATATCAAGGGATGTCAACATAGACAAATGAAGACAGACTTCAGGAAGCCTCTCTTCACAACCTTGAGTTATTGAGCTTATGAAAGTTAGATGAGTTAAGATACAGGCAAAGCGCTTAGCACAGTTGTTTGGCTGGTAGTAAATGCTCTATAGTCGTTAACGAGTAAGTTATTAGCCATCTACGAAAACACAGCTTCAAACACTATCTACAACTAACCACATATTCCTTTTCGGGCTCGACTGTTACGGACTGTGCAAACATCAAATTAATGAGTAGAACAGACTTTTTAAACCATCTTGAAGACCAAAAAGGGATGATTAACGAACTGCTTTCAAAAACTGTATTGGGATGCCATGAGCACACATTCACAACCTGACTTAAAAGCCGATAAACTGGTTAGCATTCTTATTAGGACCAAAGCCAGCTAAATCAGGGACAGCTAAAGGTCAAAAGCGTCCAAGCCGGGAGCGATTTGCTCCACTTACACGGTCCCTGCCTCCCACGGGAACAGGAGATTGAATCAAAGGCTGGCACGGCCGAAGTGCAGGCGAGGGCACACCAGGTAGACATCGCCCTAGGGGATCTCCTCCAGCAATAAAGGCGCTTCTACCTCGCTCCAGTGACTCACCGGCGACCTCAGATCTCAAAAGAGTTCTCGTCCCCCACCCCCCAACCGCGGGAGCGCCACCCTCGGCCCCGAGACCTCGGTCCCGCATGCCCGCCGCGAAGAGGCGAGTCTGCGCGCGCAGTTCCCGCGGGGCCGCCTCTCCGCCCTCCCGCCGCCCCGCGCCCGCCAGGCCCTGGGCCCGGGAGGATGCCGCCCGGGCCCCCGCGCCCCGACCCGGCCCCGCGCCCGCGGCCCGGGCAGGATACTGAACACAGTCCGCTCCCAGGGCTCCAGCATGTAGAGCGCCGTGACCAGCAGGTACTGGTAGTAGAACCAGGACATCTGTTTCCAGGCCCGCGCCAGCGCCATCCCTGCCACGCGCCTCCCGCGTTGCAGCCAAACGTCAGTCTGTCCGGCCGGCCTCCTGTTCGCGTCCTAGAGCCCCTGGCCGCCAGGCCCGCCTGCCCCGCGCCCATTGGCCGGCCCGGCCCGGAGCGTCACCCGTGAGCACGCCCAGCCCCGCGCGCTCCCGGGCAGCCGGCCGCGAGCCCCGCCCGGCCGGCGTTTATTGGCCAGGCCTCGGCCTCGCGCCGCGCCCGCTCCCTTCCCGCTGTTCCCCCTCACGGGGCTGCGCCCACGCGAGCCCGAGAACTGTCCCCGCGAGAGTGCCCCGCCCGGCCCCGCCTCGCCCGGCAGTTGGTTGGGGGGCGGTAGTGCCCGCTGGGGTCCTGCCGCGGGGGTCGCCCGTGGCTCCCTTACGCGGTGGGTCCCCCGAGTCGGGCCCAGAAACGCCAGTCGAAGAAATATTTGTGGAATACCAGTGACGCCTTAGGCGTCCTCCTGGGCTGGGGGATTACAGGGTGAATAGGAGCATATTAGGATCCTTACCTCTTGCAGTTTACGATCTAGGGGAGGAGACAGGCATTCATAAATGCCAGAAAAGCTGTGATCGGTGCAGAGGGGGAGAGTAAGGTGCTCGGAGAGGGTGGGGAGGCGAGCATCGCCCAGTCAAGCAGCTCAGGAAAGGCATCTGTGAAGAAGTGATGCACACACTGCCCTCTTCCTCCTTCCCCACCCACACGCGGGCTCACACACACAAAAGCACACCCACATAAACCAACATACCCCGTGCACTCCTTAACCTAAAGACAAGAGAGAGATTACCATAAATATGTCCATCTGCCCACCTCTCTTAGTGGCCGAAAGGTGCCGTGTAGGTCAAGACCGGGAGAAGGACGCGGATCTGGTCGGTTCTGCAGATGACAGACTGCTTGAGATCCGTCTGTGGGACAGATACCTCCTGGAGATGCACTCTTAAAAGTCCAGATTTTCCCACTGGCAAATGGGCCAGCAACATTGCACTCACCTTCAGGAATGAAGATGCACGATTAGCGTGTGAAATGACACAATTAATGGCCTGCTATTTAAATGTTAAACGGTTTCTAGGTTAAGTAGCCTTCTGCTTAAACTTTAAAACTTTGATGGTTGATCACTATTTATTTATTTAGAAATATCAAGTACTGTTCATGAGCAAAACATTGGGGATAGAAAGCCAGATAGACTGAGATCTTCCTTCATAATGTACCCAGTCTACCAGGGAAGAGAAGCAAGTTAACTGATTATAGTGAGATGCGGTAAAGGGTATTTTTATGTTATGTGTAGGATGCCTTGATAGCCCAGAGAAAATCAGATTAGGGTTGTAAAAGTCTTCTGGGAAATGGTGCTTGAGCTGAGTATTGAAGGAAAAGCAGAAATGGCAGAATGAATGGGGTTAGGGTGGGGAGTATATTATGGAATATATGGAACCCCTATATGAAGGCCTGGTGCTTTTAAAGAGCTGGAAGAATTTCACGTGGCTAAAGCAAAAAGAATGTGTAGGCAGCAGCAAGAGATGGGGCTAGATAGTAACCAGGGACCATATCCTGAAGGACCTTGTGTGAGGAGCTAAGGAATTTTTAACTTACTGTCCAAAAGTTAAAAGAGCCAATGGCTTGGACTTCTCTGGTGGCACAGTGGTTAAGAATCTGCCTACCAATGCAGGGGACACAGGTTCGAGCCATGGTCCAGGAAGAGCCCACATGCCGCAGAGCAACTAAGCCCGTGCGCCACAACTACTGAGCCTGCGCTCTAGAGCCCGTGCCCTGCAACAAGAGAAGGCACCGCAGTGAGAAGACCACACACCACAACAGAGTAGCCCCCGCTCACTGCAACTAGAGAAAGCCTGTGCGCAGCAACAAAGACCCAATGCAGCCAAAATAAATAAAGTAATAAATAAATAAATTTATTTTTTAAAAAAAGAGCCAACGTCTTGATAAGATTCGCTTTTTGGACAAGACATGGGAGTGAGCAATAGCTTGGAGGAAAAGAGGATCCAGCTGGAGACCTTACAGAGGTAGAAACTGTAAATGGGACATATATAAACCACGCTTACTTGGGGCCTCCTCATCCCTGAGAGATCCAAGTACTCTCAGCCCTCCCACTTCTGAATCTTACTGTGTTGGGCTTCTCTCTGTCCCTGATCCTCTTTGAGCTATCTCTCTTCAGATCTGTTTGGGCACAGGCAAGCTCCCTTGTTCCTTTCTCTTCAAGAATTCCAAGTACCTCTGCCCTTGGTGATGCTCGGTGAAGTTTACACAAGGTTGGAAGCATCACCCATAGCTACCCGTCCCACACTGGGCCAGCTCTCTTAAGTGCCATTCCTACCATGTAGTCCCCCCTGCTGTATGTAGCCCCCCAATCCACTGCATCTGCCAAGCTAATCTCCATCCCTCAGCTTCCCCAGGATTCCAGTGAACATAAATCCCTCCATCTCTCTGAAGTTGATGACTGACTAGGAATGGTGAAAAGAGGCCAGGACCTGGATAACGACAATATTCACAAAGAATCCAGGAGAAGTCTGGCTGAAAAGATACGAATTCTGTTAGGAAGAGGCTGAGTCTGAGGTACCTGAGGGACATTTAAGTGGAGGTGTCCAGGGGGCAGTTGGGCATGAGGGTCTGGAACTTCAGAGAAGCCTGAACAGGAGCTAGAGGCATGTGAATTTTCAATCAGCATTGGTAATTGAAGCCAGGGAAAGCAGCCAGCGTGGGGAAAGCAGAGCACAGAATAAACCCAGCAACGCTGCATTTAGGGGACGAGAGTCCAAAGGGAGCCAATAAAGGGCACTCAGAAGGAACTAACGGATTTGACAGCGAGGAGGATTAGACAAATGGGCAAAGCCAAGGGAGGAAGGGACAGCCAGTAAATCAGATGGCTCGGGGAGGACAGGGAAAGGAGGAAGGGAAGTGCCAGTTTGTTTTGTCCACATGGGGTTCAACTGATGATTCATTCACTGTGGAGTGATAAGGGCAGAAACCGGATTAGAGAGGGAATGGGAGGTAAGAAAAGAAGAGAGCTGACCAGCCTTATCTTTGCAGGAAGTGGGGGGAGGGGGATGATAAGAGTTTTTTGTTTGGTTTGATTTTCAGATGGGGAAAGTGTGAGCAAGTTTATGAGCTTAGAGTAAAAATACTGGTGCAAATGGTGGGATGGGGAGGCCAGATCTAAAGCCTTAATAAACAGGAATCGGTAGCTCTTTTCCTAAGAGGGGAAGGATAAGAAGATGGGAGCCAGATGGACACAAACATGGAAGAGTAAGTTAAGGCATTCCCTACTTTACAGCCTCAGTCTCCGTCAGGAAGTAAGGCCTTCTGTTGAGAGTGAGCAAGATGTTGACGTGGACAGTTGGAAAAGGAAAAGGGGGAGTGGCAGAGACTGCCTAAAGCTGGGTAGGGATCATCAGGCAGAAAAAGCTTATCAATTTCACCAGCAATCCACAGGACCCATGTATGGAACTGGAGAGGATGAATTAGGAGGCTTGCTCCAGGGTGGAGTCTTGCTGGCTGAGCACAAGGGAGAGACAAGGAAGCAAGAAGGTTGGTGGGAAGAGAATCACTGAAATAACAGCTGTGAGAGTTGGATCAGAGATGGAAGTAAATGCAGAAAAGTAAAAATGGAAACGTCAAGAGCTATGCAAGGGCTTCCCTGGTGGCACAGTGGTTAAGAATCCGCCTGCCAATGCAGGGGACACGGGTTCGAGCCCTGGTCCGGGAAGATCCTACATGCCGTGGAGCAACTAAGCCCGTGCGCCACAACTACTGAGCCTGTGCTCTAGAGCCCGTGCTTCACAAGAGAAGCCGCCGCAGTGAGTAGTCTGCACACCACAATGAAGTGTAGCCCCCGCTCCGCAACCAGAGAAAGCCCATGTGCAGCAACAAAGACCCAACGCAGTCAAAAATAAATTAAAAAAAAAAAAAAAAGCTGTGCAAGGTTGGGAACTGCAGGAGTACATGAGTGGGAGAGCTTCTGTCCTGGAGGAGAATAACCACGGATATGCTGCCAAAGCTTGAGATTACAAAGACGGGCCAGTCCAAGGCAAGGACGGGCACAGGTTGTGACCATGGGACAGGCAGCCAGAGTGGGGTGGAGAAGTAAGGGACCGTCGTTGCCAATGGTGTTGGCAGGGCTGGCCACATGAAAGTTGAAGTTATCTAGGATGGTGGCAGGACTAAGGGTTGAGAGGAAAAGTCCGCAGACCAAATGTCAAAGTCTTCAGGTAGCACTGAGAAAGCTCCAGAGAGAAGTGGAACGGAGGGGGCAAAGCCTGGTGGCATGTGGTCTTGCTTAGGATGCAGTAATGAGGACAAGAAGAAGGTCAACCTGCCTTGCCCACAGCACCGTGGTGGAAGGAGATGGGCCCTTCCTCAGGGGACAGGGGGTATGCAGAGCATTCACCATGAGGTCAACAGTAGAGGTGACTTTGTTTATATGGGAAAGGAGAGTCTGGTCCAAGAGAGGGTCGGCAGGGAGGGCTCGGTGCAAGGATGTGTCTAGACGAAGGAAATGCCAGAGCAGAATGGGAAGGTGGGACATTGGTACCTTAGGGAGGCAGTGCTAATGACAACATGGGCTAGGCTGACCTCCAGATCTGGCTTCCAGAAACATCACTGTGGACACGGCAGGCCCCAAGTGGTGTCCAGGGCTAAGGGGCGACCACTGACTGCAGTCCAATCAGCAAGCCAGGGCCTTTGCTCATTCGCAGCCTGTCTTTCAATTTCATGTTAATAAGAAGTCATTTTAGGCCTCAGCAAAGCTCAGTCCTGGGGTAGCAGGTCACGCAGTTGATAAAAGTGACCAATAGCCAGTGCAAACTGCCCACCTCAGGCTCCTGCCCAGACAGGGGAAGGGGAGGGGGAAACATAACAGCTCAGGGCTTCCAGCTTCTGCAAAGAGGAGTCCTAGGTAAAAAGTGAATGGCACAATTAGGTCTAAGTGTGAAAGAAAACAATGTACACTGCAGCATCTTTACAAGAAACACACACATACACACATCCATGCACAACCACATAGCTGTATTCATGAGTAAGATCAACGCCTGACTGACATATAATGAAAGTAACTTAATTCAACCAGCATTTATTAAAGATCTAGTCCCTTCCTGTCTATTTAGATTTGTATGAAAGTGAATAGTTCTTAGTTGAATGTGACAAATGAACATCTGTATTCGCAAATTTTTGTATGTGTTTTGTACCACAAGAAACATTTGCTAACTAGCTAGCTCTCCTTCCCAGCAGAGTTTCAGAGCTTGTCTTCCTAACTGCCCAACTTCTCTGCAATTCTCTCACTCTGTGCTCCTGAGTGGCCCCTACACTGCTCTGCCAATACTCTGAGACCCTCACATTTACCCCCAGCCTCCAAAGGGTTCTCTCTAATCTGTAAAGCCACTCCCTCTGCTTAGACTGAATGTCACCCTTTGTCCAGCTCCTCAAGAATCTCCTCTCTCTCCCCCCATACTTCCCTGCAGCCTCAATACATTCTCAGCCAATCTTTCTGCTCCTACTTTACCCTTCAAATCCTTTTTGAAATGAAAGTATAAAAAAAATTATCAAACTGTCTTCCTTTTGCCACTAAGCACCTATAGTTGTGGTGATACCCACAGCTGCCACCTCCTCTCCTCCAGGACCTTAGCACCTAGTCCCAGACACTTCAAAACACATGAAGTCTGGGTTCTACCTCAACCCCCTCCTGAAACCATTTACTCAAGTTTACCAGACTCAATGGAGTTTAATCATCTCTCTTCTCACTCAACCTCTCTGCAGCGTTTGACACTGTTGAACATTTCCAGCTTCTAAAAATTCTCCATAGTCTTGGTTTCTACCACCCCACACTATCCAACCCTCACTTGGAGTTCTCACTACTCCTTTGATTCAACCCTTTTTTCTTCCCCATCCGTAAGGACTGGCTGGCCCCTCTAGCTCTCTCCACTCATGCCTGCTTCCTTCTCCACTCATGCATGCAAACTTCCCTTTGGATTCCAAATTTCACCTCGAGTCTTTTTTCTAACTGCTGGCAGAATATGTCTAAATATAATTAAAATAAGAATAAAGGGGGCTTCCCTGGTGGCGCAGTGGTTGAGAGTCCGCCTGCTGATGCAGGGGACACGGGTTCGTGCCCCGGTCCGGAAAGATCCCACATGCCGCGGAGCGGCTGGGCCCGTGTGCCATGCCACTGAGCCTGCGCGTCCAGAGCCTGTGCTCCGCAACGGGAGAGGCCACAACAGTGAGAGGCCCGCATACCGCAAAAAAAAAAAAAAAGAATAAAGGTTATTTTTACATAATTTGTCCTTCCCAGCTTTCAAATTTCAAAGTGCTCTCACATCCATTATCTCATTTCCTCAGAAATGAGAACAAGTACAATCCCTATTTAATAATTATGGACACTGGAGTTCAAAGATATATTCAAGTCCAAACTAATCTTGCACCCAAAACTCACTTTTCTTATCTCTATTAATGGTGAAAAGTACTTTGAACTCCAGGCCAGAAACCATGTACCAGTTTTAATTCTCTTGTCTTCTCCCACTCCTGATTTCCCTCCCTAAGTGATAATGGAGTCATTCTCCCAAGTATCTTAGATTTGCCTCCTTTGGTAAGATCTGCCCATAATCTCACTCTGGTTTTTTTTTTAATTTATTTATTTTATTTATTACTTATTTTTGGCTGCGTTGGGTCTTCATTGCTGCACGCGAGTTTTCTCTAGTTGCAGCAAGCGGGGGCTACTCTTCATTGCAGTGCTCAGGCTTCTGGTGGCTTCTCTTGTTGCAGAGCATGGGCTCTAGGCGCACGGGCTTCAGTAGTTGTGGCATGTGGGCTCAGCAGTTGTGGCTCGCGGGCTGTAGAGCACAGGCTCAGTGGTTGTGGCGCACGGGCTTAGTTGCTCTGCGGCATGTGGGATCCTCCCAGACCAGGGCTCGAACCCCTGTCTCCTGCATTGGCAGGCGGATTCTTAACCAGTGCGCCACCAGGGAAGTCCCCATCATCTCACTCTTATCAAGATAATGAGCTGGCTGTTGTCATCCAAACTTGGCTTATCAGCTACCACTGCCTATTCCTGCTTGAAAACTTTCATCCTGAAAATAGTTGCAGCCTATGAGAAGAGGATGACAGATTTTCAAGAAACTATCCCATGTTGTTTGCATCCTGAAAGTTTTCACTTGAATCATCTTTTCAGATAAAATGGCCCAGGAGTTCACCAATCCATTCCCCGACCGCCCACAGTATGGCAGCTGTGTCAAGGCTGGGTTACAGAAAGCCCAATGCAACATGGTCGCTGCCCTAAGAGTCTATGGTCTAATGAGAAACATGTCCCTGTGTCCCATGGAAAGAATGTTACAATTAGGTTTAAAACTGCTGTGAGTGCCTCGTTCGCCAGGGGCTGTAGGAGTGGCAGGGCAGGTCACCCAGAGCCACACTTAATGGCAAGGAAAACATGGGATTCATCCTGCCCACTAGGTTCTCATGATATTCCTGCACCAGCAGCCATAGAGGAGACTGCTCATAGAGAAGTCTGAGGCTGAGGGGGCAAGGAGGCTGGGGAAGCAGAGAAGCCTGCGGGGACAGAGGCACATAGGCTGCTGGGAGAAGAAGACGGCAGCGAGCAGTGTCTGGCTGGAAGTGTGGGGTCCTGCAGGTAGATCCAAGTGCAAGAGCTAAAGGTACCCTTTCAGCTACCCACAGCTGCAAAGCTGCTTGTCTCTTTAGCAAATGAATGTAAACTAGAGGCCCCGCTTAAGTCTCACATTAACAGCTCCTACTTCCTCTAACTCAGTCTGCTTTCCAAGTGCAAATACAAGAGTGATTTCATGTTTAGTTTCCTTTATGTTGCAAATAAATAGCTGGCCTTGTCTGTGGTGTCATTCTTCGTAGCCTTTTTAATAACCTCTATAGAAATATAGAAATATAATTTATCTTAAAACTTTGCTGTGGGGACTCTCTTGGTGGTCCAGTGGTTAAGAATCCGCCTTCCAATGCAGGGAACGCAGGTTCGATCCCTGGTCAGGGAACTAAGATCCCACATGCCGCGGGGCAACTAAACCTGCGTGCCACAACTATTGAGCTCGCGCACCTCAACAAGAGAGCCTGCCTGCGGCAAACTACAGAGCCCACGCACTCCGGAACCCGCGGGCCACAACTACAGATCCCACACACCCTGGAGCCTGTGCACCACAACTACAGAGAGAAAACCTGCACGCCGCAACTAGAGAGAAACCCGAGCAGACTGCACACCGTAATGAAAAAGATCCTGCATGCCTCAACAAAGATCCCGTGTGCCGCCAACTGGGACCCAACGCAGCCAAAAAAACAATATGGAAAATAAATACATATTTTTTTAAAACCCCAAACTTTGCTGTGAAAAGTGAATCATTCTGATAGGTGATCATCAGTTTTAGGGTGCTGAACTTTTCAAGTCTAAAATTCATACGCAAGAGATTTGGCTACTTTAGGGAGATATTTGAACTGATCAGCAGTTCACCTATGAGGCAGAATTCTACAAACTAATCATTTGGTAAGGTAAAATAACCTCCCTTGTATGACTTTGAAAATTATGTCAAATAAGTTTTGAACTCTGCTATTTATTCTAGACATAATTAAGTCAACTTAAGGTTCTGGAAGAGCTCATCCAAAACTTAACGTGGAGGTGGTTTCCAACCATGTGCTTAAACTGCACATCTACTCATTAAAACTAGTTAGTGTTTTCTGCCATTAATGCTAGAACTCTATGCTTCCTACTGCTGAATTCCAATCCCATCTGGAACATACATCACACAGGCCAGGGATTCAGGAGCAGCTGCCTTGAATGCCCTTACACGTTATCTCATTATATCTCATTATCTCATGTTATCTCATTATCTCACTATAATTTTATAAATTATATATATAATAAAAGCTGGATTGATTACATGACATTGCCCTAACAAGTTCCAGGAATTGGTGTCTCTGATACTCTCCTAAAACAAATCTTTATGCTGGCCCAGTACTAATACTGAAATTCAACCAGTGTCAACACACTCTGAAGACCTGTCAGAATTCTCTCAAAGACTTTAGATAAGCAGAGTAAGACAAGAAAAAAAAAATCAATCAATCAATCTTTCTCCCAAAATTCAAAAATAAGAAAGGCTTCAGAAGCCACTCTGGAGCATAGTATGGAGATTCCTTAAAAAACTAAAAATAGGACCCCCCTGGTGGTCCACTGGTTAAGCCTCTGCACTTCCACTGCAGGGGGCACGGGAAGTTCCACATGCTGCCACAGTGTGGCCAAAAAAACCCACTAAAAATAGAGCACCACATGATCTAGCAATCCCACTCCTGGGCATATATCCAGAGAAAACCATAATTTGAAAGGATTCATGCACCCCAATGTTCATTGCAGCACTATTTACAATAGCCGGGACATGAAAGCAACCTAAATGTGCATTGATAGATGAACGGATCAAGAAGATGTGGTACATATATACAATGGAATGTTACTCAGCCATAAAACGAACAAATAATGCCATTTGCAGTGACATGGATGGACCTAGAGTCATACTGAGTAAAGTAAGTCAGACAGAGAAAGACAAATATCATATGATATCACTTATATGTGGAATCTAAAAAAATGGTACAAATGAACCTATTAACAAAACAGAAATTGAGTCAAGATGTAGAAAACAAACTTATGGTTACCAAGGGGGGAACTGGGGGGAGGGATAAATTGGGAGATTGTGATTGACATATACACACTACTATATATAAAATATATAACTAATAAGAACCTACTGAATAACACAGGGAACTCTATTCAGTACTCTGTAATGACCTATATGGTAATAGAATCTAAAACAGAGTGGATATATGTACATGTATAACTGACTCACTTTGCTGTACAGCAGAAACTAACACAACATTGTAAATCAACTATACTCCAATAAAAAATTAACTATATAAAAGAAATAAAAATGGGAGCTTAACAGACCCTCATCTAAAAAGATGCAAGTGAAAGATGTTCAACATCATTACACATTAGGGAAATGCAAATTAAAGCCACAATGAGATACTACTATGCACCGTTTAGAATGACTAAAAGTGAAAAGGTTGACTATACCAAGTGTTGGCAAGGATATAAATGCCATCCCCATACATTGATGATGAAAATGTAAAATTATATAACCACTTTGGAAAACATTTTGGCAGTGTCTTAAAAAGTTAAACAATCACCTACCATATGATTCAGTCATTTTATTCTTAGGTATTTTCCCAAGAGAAATGAAAGCATATGTCCACACAAAGACTCACAGGTGCTTTATTTGTAATAGCCCCAAACTGCAAACAACCCAAATGTCTGTCGATAGGTGAGTGGAAAAACAAACTGTGGTTTATCCATAGTAGATAGAAATGAAAAGGCCGTGAGTCTCCTTAACTCTCCCATCACCACCATGGAGAATATCTCAGCTGGTCCTTTGACCCATTACCACTGAGGTACCCCAAGAGGCAGGGGAGTGAGTCTTCCCCTGAGGCTGGGGACTGGGTACAGGCTGAAGGGACCAGCCAGAACAGGCACAACATTTATTTGAAACATCATTCTAAATTGGCATTCTACTCCAGAAATATATATCTGCACTTGTTTCCCCCCCACAAATCTCCCCAATGAATCCAATGTTTCAGGAAGATGGGAATTGTACCTATAGTGGCTTCAAGTATCCCCAGCACACACACCAACTGAGATCCAAGTTTGAAAACCTGGCCACAGGCCTCTCCCACCTTACCTTCAACTCAGATTTGATTATCAAAGTCTGGCAATTCCAGAATTCCAGGATCTGCAGGCTTCAATCAACAACTTACACCATCTCCTAAACACATGGCTGGCCTCTTCTTTCTGCTCAGAAAGCATAGGAGGCCCCTATTTCCTTCTGCATTTGATATTGGCTCCTTTGCCTTGCTTTCCAGAATCTCCACAGCTGGACTGCACCCTCCTGGTTACTGTAGTCTCCACACCTGCTGGTGGCCTCACCCTCAAAAATGGCCTCTCCATTCACAAACACTTCATGCTCGCTCCCACCTTTATGCCTGGAATTTCTTTCCCACTGGCCTCTATAAATATCCAAATCATGTTTTTCCAGCCCCAGCTTAAGTTTTCCTTTGCAAATATAATGATTCCCTGCTCTTTCAAAATGCAGTAACAGCTGCAGTCTGTGCCAGCCATTGGGCTCATCACATGACTTTTCTTTTCTTTTATTTAATTTATGGCTGCATTGGATCTTGTTTGCTGTCGCGGGCTTTCTCCAGTTGCGGCGAGTGGGGGCTACTCTTCATTGCGGTGCGAGGGCTTCTCATTGCAGTGGCTTCTCTTGTTGCAGAGCACGGGCTCTAGGCGCACAGCCTTCAGTAGTTGCGGCACACGGGCTCAGTAGTTGTGGCTCACAGGCTCTACAGCGCAGGCTCAGTAGTTACGGCGCACGGGCTTAGTTGCTCTGGGACATGTGGGATCTTCCCAGACCAGGGCTCAAACCCGTGTCCCCTGCATTGGCAGGTGGATTCTTAACCACTGTGCCACCAGGGAAGTCCCATCACATGATTTTTTCTCACATTTTGGGTAATGTCTTCACTCTGGTCCTTAAGTGCCCTCCCTAAACCATCCCAGTAGCCCCTTTCCTCCTCCCACTCCCCCAAAATCAATACCAAGTCCTTGCCTCTCCAGGCCTTCTAGAGGCAGTAATCCTGGCCCTGAACCCCACCCCCATCCTGCTTTCATTTCACTTCTCCCTGGTGCCCACCTGTTGCTACTGCCAGGTGCCAAGAGGTTCTGCCCCCAGGCTGGGCACCCTCACATAGCCTCCTCATGGTGGGCTCTGGGTTCCAACCTTCCCAGGCAGATGGAACATTCGTTACCACATTTCTGAATCCTCTACAGCTTAACCAAATAAATTAAACTTACGCTAAATCCAGATGTGTGAATGATGGTGACTCAAATATGGGCATGTGGGGCCTCCATTAAGAGTGCATGGTCAACTGGAGAAGACAGTCTGGAAGAGGCAGTGCTTCTCCTGCCTGGGATGTGAGGCTGTCAGGAAGGCAGAAGAGGTGATATTCAACCTGGGCCTCAAAGTGTGTGTCTGACTCCCCAGTTAGTAACGGGGAGGAGGGTGACATGTGGAGACTTTCCAGACAGGAAACTGCCTGAGCCAAAGGCACTAAGGACATGAAAGGCTGCAGTCTCTTCAGAATGCCAAGTATGCCAATGCTGTTAAAGATGGAGTTTTTACCAAATTTTTCCAATTATGAAATGTTTTCCCAATTTTAGATAAAAGAAGAAAACATTTTACAGGACAGAACTTGGGCTTGTTCTCATGCAGATCCTTACTGAGGGTACACCTTACCCTTTGAAAGTAAATCCTTTTTGTAAATAACCCGAGGTCAGTTTCAATCGGAGGATAACCCAGTAACTCATGTGGATTATTAAACTGGTTCATGCTCTATGGAATAAGTAAAAGAAGATGACCAAATGAGTCATCTTTCATGCTGTGCAGAATGAGTAAAAAAGTAATGAAACTGGAAGATGGTGGTGTGGGAAGACGCTGCGTTAGCGTCTCCCCGTAACTAGGGCTCCTGCCGGCCACTGGTGGGGAACCCTGATGCCCAAGGAGAAAGGAGGAACCCCCAAATGAACCAGTAGGATATGCGGGAACTGAGTGGGGAGGCGAAGTGGAGGCCAGAGAGGATCAGTGCCCCTGAGCCTGGGGGAAGGTCAGGAAAGGCAGGTGGGAGGGGCCCTCCAGAGGAGCTGGAGAGGAGTTGGGGGAGATTGCCCCACCCACTCGGGCCCAGTGAGCCTGCTGAGCTCCCAGGCAGGTGCTCTGCCCTCCAAAGCCCCCTCCAGGCCATGTGGGTCCTGAGGGCATAGGAGGGAAGCCAGGGAGACAGTAGGGGCCCTCTGGGAGGATCGGGTGGGGGTGGGAATTTGCCTCACCCACTCAAGCCCAGGAAGCCTGCTGGGCTCCCAGCTGAGGACCCCACCCTCTGAGACCAGGGATGGGGGGCACGCCTGGGCCCCTTCTGTTCAGTTGAGCCTAAGCACCACCCCCCACACCCCCAGGGCCTTTTCCAGCCCTGTGGGTCCTGAGCATTGGCCCCGCCCACTACCCAAACCTCACCCTTGCTTAGGCCCCGCCCCCCACAGCCAAGGCCCTTCCTTCCCCTTTTTTGTTTTTTCTTTTAGCTCCTCCACTTTTTTACTATTGTGGTACTACTGTATCTTCCAGTTGTTGATTCATCTATATCTTTATTTTTATATTCTTTCCAAATATATGTTAGTTTCCTAGTCTAATTTTATTTTTTACTTTGTTACTGTTCTCGCTCTCTCTCTTTTTTTTTTTTTTGCCACCCCACGTGACTTGTGGGATCTTGGCTCACGAACCAGGGGTCAGGCTGAAGCTCCTGTGGTGGGAGTGCCAAGTCCGACCCACTGGGGGGGGTGGGGGACTAACAGAGAACCTCAGACCCCAAGGAATATTCGTCAGAGTGAGTTCTCACGGAGGTCCTCATCTCAGCACCCAGCTCTACCCAACAGCCTACAAACTCCAGTGTTGGAAGGCTCAGGCCAAACAACCAGTAAGACAGGAAAACAATCCCACTCATAAAAATAAATAAATAAATAAGACGGCAAAAAAATATGTCACAGATGAAGGAGCAAGGTAAAAACCTACAAGACCAAATAAATGAACAGAAAATAGGCAATCTACCTGAAAAAGTTTTCAGAGTAATAAGAGTAAAGATGCTCCAGAATCTCAGAAATAGAATGGAGGCACAGATTGAGAAAATATAAGAAATGTTTAACAAAGATATAGAAGAACTAAAGAACAAACAAACAGAGATGAATGCCACAATAACTGAAATGAAAAATACACTAGAAGGAATCAAAAACAGAATAACAGAGGCAGAAGAACGAATAAGTGAACTGGAAGACAAAATGGTGGAAATAACTTCCAAGGAACAGAATAAAGAAAAAAGAATTGAAGACAATCTCAGAGACCACTGGGACAACACTAAACACATCAACATTTGAATAATATGGGTCCCAGAAGAAAAAGAGAAAAAGAAAGGGTCTGAGAAAATATTTGAAGAGATTATAGTTGAAAACTTCCCTAACATGGGAAAAGAAATAATCAAGTGCAGGAAGCTCAGACAGTCCCATACAGGATAAATCCAAGCAGAAACACACCAAGACACATATTAACAAAAATTAAATTCAAAGAAAAATATTAAAAGCAGCAAGGGAAAAACAAAAAATAACATACAGAGGAATTCCCATAAGGTGATCAGCTGATTTTTCAGCAGAAACTCTTCAGGCCAGAAGGGAGTGGCAGGATATACTTAAAGTGATCAAAGAGAAAAACCTACAACCAAGATTACTCTACCCAGCAAGAATCTAATTCAGATTCGATGGAGAAATCAAAAGCTTTTCAGACAAGCAAAAGCTAAGAGAATTCAGCACCACCAAACCAGCTTTACAACAAATGCTAAAGAAACTTCTCTAGGCAGGAAACACAAGAGAAGAAAAAGACCCACAAAAACAAACCCAAAACAATTAAGAAAATAGTAAGAGGAACATACATATCGCTAATAACCTTAATGTAAATGGATTAAATGCCCCAACCAAAAGACACAGACTGGCTGAATGGATACAAAAACAAGATCCATATATATGCTGTCCACAAGAGACCCACTTCAAACCTAGGGACACATATAGGCTGAAAGTGAAGGGATGTAAAAAGATATTCCATGCAAATGGAAATCAAAAGAAAGCTGGGGAGGGCTTCCCTGGTGGCACAGTGGTTGAGAGTCCGCCTGGTGATGCAGGGGACACAGGTTCGTGCCCCGGTCCGGGAAGATTCCACATGCCGCAGAGCGGCTGGGCCCGTGAGCCATGGCCACTGAGCCTGTGTGTCCAGAGCCTGTGCTCTGCAAGGGGAGAGGACACAACAGTGAGAGGCCCGTGTACTGCAAAAAAAAAAGAAAGCTGGGGTAGCAATACTCGTATCAGATAAAACGGACTTTAAAATAAAGACTGTTACAAGAGATAAGGAGGAACATTACATAATGATCAAAGGATCAATCCAAGAAGAAGATATAACAACTGTAAATGTTTATGCACCCAACACAGGAGGACCTCAATACATAAGGCAAATGCTAACAACCATGAAAGGAGAAATCGACAGTAACACAATAATAATAGGGGACTTTAACACCCCACTTACACCAATGGACAGATCATCCAAACAGAAAATAAATAAGAAAACACAAGCTTTAAATGACACAATAGACCAGATAGATCTAATTGATATTTATAGTACACTACACCCCAAAGTGGCAGAGTACACTTTCTTAAGTGCACATGGAACATTCTCCAGGATATATCACATCTTGGGTCACAAATCAAGCCTTGGAAAATTTTTAAAAATTGAAATCGTATCAAGCATCTTTCTGACCACAATATTATGAGATTGGAAATCAATTACAGGAAAAAACCTGTAAAAAACACAAATACATGGAGGCTAAACAGTGTGCTACTAAATAACCAAGAGATCACTGAAGAAATCAAAGAAGAAAATAAAAAAACACATAGAAAAAAATGACAATGAAAACACTACGACCCAAAACCTATGGGATGCAGCAAAAGCAGTTCTAAAAAGGATGTTGATAGCCATTCAATCTCACCTCAAGAAACAAGAAAAATCTGAAGTAAACAATCTAACCCTACACTTAAAACAACTAGAGAACGAAGAACAAAGAAAACCCAAAGTCAGTAGAAGGAAAGAAATCATAAAGATCAGAGCTGAAATAAATGAAATAGAAACGAAGAAAACAATAGCAAAGATTAATAAAATTAAAAGCTGGTTCTTTGAGAAGATAAACAAAACTGATAAACCCTTAGCCATACTCATCAAGAAAAAAAAGGGAGAGGATGCAAATCAATAAAATTAGAAATGAAAAAGGAAAACTCACAACTGACAGTGCAGAAATATACAGGATTATATGAGACTACTACAAAAAACTATATGCCAATAAAATGGATAACCACAAAGAAATGGACAAAATCTTGGAAAGGTATAATTTTCCAAAGCTGAACCAGGAAGAATTAGAAAGTATAAACAGACCTATCACAGGTAATGAAATTGAAACCATTTTTTTAAATCTTCCAGCAAACAAAAGTCCAGGACCAGATAGCTTCACAGGGGAATTCTATCAAACATTTAGAGAAGAGCTAACACCGATCCTTCTGAAAGTCTTCCAAAAAATTGCAGAGGGAGAAACACTCCCAAATGCATTCTACAAAGCCACCATCAACCTGATATCAAAACCAGAAAAAGATATCACAAAAAAAGAAAATTATAGACCAATATCACTGATGAACATAGATGCAAAAATCCTCAACAAAATACTAGCAAACAGAATCCAACAACACATTAAAAGGATCATGCATTATGATCAAGTGGGATTTATTCCAGGGATGCAAGGATTCTTCAGTATATGCAAATCAATCAATGTGATACACCACATTAACAAATTAAGGAATAAAAAGCATATGATCATCTCAATAGATGCAGAAAAAGCTTATGACAAAATTCAACACCCATTTATGATAAAAACTCTCCAGAGAATGGGCATAGAGGGAACCTACCTCAACAAAATAAAGGCCATATATGACAAACCCACAGCAAGCATCATACTCAATGGTGAAAAACTGAAAGCATTTCCACTAAGATCAGGACCAAGACAAGGATGTCCACTCTCGCCACTATTATTCAACATAGTTTTGGAAGTCCTAGACACAGCAATCAAAGAAGAAAAAGGAATACAAATTGGAAAAGAAGTAAAACTGTCACTGTTTGCTGATGACATGATACTATACATAGAAAATCCGAAAGATAACACCAGAAAACTGCTAGAACTAAGCAATGAATTTGGTAAGGTTGCAGGATACAAAATTAATGCAGAGAAATCTCTGAAATTCCTATACACCAACAACAAAAAATCAGAAAGTGCAATTAAGGAAACACCCCCACATACCATTGCAACAAAAAGAATAAAATACCTAGGAATTAACCTGCCTAAGATGGCGAAAGACTTGTACTCAGAAAACTAAAAAACACTGATGAAACAGATCAAAGATGACATAAACAGGTGGAGACATATACCATGTTCTTGGATTGGAAGAATCAATATTGTGAAAATGACTATACTATGCAAAGCAATCTACGGATTCAATGCAATCCCTATCAAACTACCAATGGAATTCTTCACAGAATTAGAACAAAAAGTTTTACAATTCGTATGGAAACACAAAAGACCCCGAATAGCCAAAGCAATTTTGAGAAAGCAAAACAGAGTCGGAGGAATCAGGCTTCCCGACTTCAAACTATACCACAAAGCTACAGTAACCAAGACAGTATGGTACTGGCATAAAAACAGAAATATAAATCAATGGTACAGGATAGAATGTCCAGAGATAAACCCATGAACATATGGTCACCTAATTTATGACAAAGGAGGCAAGAACATACACTGGAGAAAATAGTCTCTTCAGTAAGTGGTGCTGGGAAAACTGGACAGCTACATGTAAAAGAATGAAATTAGAACACTACCTAACACCATACACAAAAATAAACTCCAAATGGATTAAAGACCTAAATGTAAGACCAGATACTATAACTCTTAGAGAAAAACATAGGCAAAACACTCTTTGACATAAACCACAGCTAGATCTTTTTTGACCCACCTCCTAGAGTAATGGAAACAAAAATAAACAAGTGGGACTTAATTAAACTTAAAAGCTTTTGCACAGCAAAGGAAACCATAAACAAGACAAAAAGACAACCCTCAGAATGGGAGAAAATATTTGCAAATGAAACAACTGACAAAGGATTAATCTCCAAAATATACAAACAGCTCATGGAATTCAATATCAAAATAACAAACAATCCAGTTAAAAAATGGGCAGAAGACCTAAATAGACATTTCACCAAGGAAGACATACAGATGGCCAAGAGGCACATGAAGAGATGCTCAACATCACTAATTATTAGAGAAATGCAAATCAAAACTACAATGAGGTATCACCTCACGCTGGTCAGAATGACCATTATCAAAAAATCTAGAAACAATAAATTCTGGAAATGGTGTGGTGGAAAGGGAACCCTCCTGCACTGTTGGTAGGAATGTAAACTGATACAACCACTATGGAGAACAGTATGGAAGTTCCTTGAAAAACTACAAATAGAACTATCATATGACCCAGCAATCCCACTCCTGGGCATATACCTTGAGAAAACCATAATTCAAAAAGAGTCATGTACCACAGTGTTCAATGAAGCACTATTTACAATAGCCAGGACATGGAAGCAACCTAAATGTCCATCGACAGATGAATGGATAAAGATGTGGCTCATATATACAATGGAATATTACTCAGCCATAAAAAGAAATGAAATTGAGTTATTTGTAGTGAGGTGGATGGAATTAGAGTCTGTCATACAGAATGAAGTGTGTCAGAAAGAGAAAAACAAATGCCTTATGCTGACGCATATATATGGAATTTTTTTTAAAAAATGGTATTGATGTACCTAGTTGCAGGGCAGTAATAAAGATGTAGACCTAGAGAATGGTCTTGAGGGCATGGGGTGGGAGGAGGAAGCTGGGCCAAAGTGTGAGTAGCATCAACGTATATACACTAATGAATGTATAGTGAGAAGCAGCTGCATAGCACAGGGAAATCAGCTCGGTGCTTTGTGATGACCTAGAGGGGTGGGATAGGGAGGATGGGAGGGAGACTCAACAGGGAGGGGATATGGGGACATATGTATGCATATGGCTGATTCACTTTGGTGTACAACAGAAACTAACACAGTATTGTGAAGCAATTATACTCCAGTAAAGATATATTAAAAAAAAAACATTAAATGGCAGGTATTCCTAGGGCAACTGCCAGCAGGATAGAAGAAAAATCATGAGTCAAATTCTAAGAAAGGTCCTAAGAACCTGAATCCTTATAACTACGTGCACATACCCCATACTAGCATTCCAATATGGGGATTCTGAACCAGAAAACAAAATGAATGAGAAGTGGTCAGGGTTCAAAACCTTCCTTATCTTCATAGCTGGTTGTTTGTAACTCTGTTTTTAACCCTTAAACTAGTGCTTGGTTTTATGGTTAATTGTTGGACATATCTGTCTCCCCATCTCAGTTTTAAATTCCTTGAAAACAAATGGTTTCTTTTTCATCTTTATGCATCTCAAGTTGCTCTGATTATAAAAGGTTCCCCGATAAATAATTATTCAGTAAAAATTTTTTAAAAAGTAATGAAACTGATCTTCTTGACCCATAAAGGGACTCAGAAGGCAATTTTAAAAGTTAGTGACCAAGCTGGAAATATAGGAATTATCCTAGACTACTCCTTTAGCCCCTACCTTCACCTTAAATTACTGGCCAAGATCTGTAATCATTTGCCCAACCACTGAATGACTCCATTGTCCTGGCCATCTCCCTCCTTTCCTTCCCAGTCCCTACCTTAGGTTAACCATTGATTCTGACCTGGATGGACCAAACGTGCAGCATGACTGACAGGTTTTTTGATTGGGAGGAGGATGGGGGAAACCAAGCTGTCATTTTCTATCTTGAAGAAAAATGTTCAATTGTTATGTTCCCGGAGAACACATGGAACTGTGGGCTACATTTCACCATGTACATGTACGGTTCACCAGTTGGATAGTTATCACGTTTCTGAGAGTTATAGAAGTGTATAAGATACACACTACTATATGTAAAACAGATCACCAAGCTCCTATTGTATAGCACAGTTCAATATATATATTGAATTATATATAGTTCAATATATTGAACTATATTCAATACCTTCTAATAGCCTATAATGGAAAAGAATCTGAAAAAGAATTTTACATATATATATAAATATATATATATATATGTGAACTGAATCACTGTGCTGTACACCTGAAACTAACACAACATTGTAAATCAACTATACTTCAATTAAAAAAAAAAAAGTACTTCAAGTGCCTCTAGGAATACAGGGAGGAGGGTGCATATTCCCTCGGTTACCTCCCCTCCTCCCATTTGTGCAGATAAGTAGTATTAGCCTCATACCCCATCTTCCTGTCTTGCCCCCAAATCCAGTCCTTCCTCACTACTGCCAGAGTCAACTTGCCAAGAATCTTTCCACAACTTTTCATCACCTCAGCATGGGGGGCAGAGTTCTGCACATTCTGCTCTGCCCTCTCTCCCCCAAGCCTGCTGAGCTAGGAGCACAGGCTCCTGGACGCACAGGCTCAGCGGCCATGGCTCACGGGCCTAGCTGCTCCGCGGCATGTGGGATCCTCCCAGACCAGGGCACGAACCCATGTCCCCTGCCTCGGCAGGCGGACTCTCAACCACTGCGCCACCAGGGAAGCCCATAAGAGAACTTTTATTCCCTCTACCAGGAAGCACCTGAGTCCCCACTCCTGCCCCTCCTGGCGAACTCCAGCTCACCGTTCAAGGACCAGCTCCACGGCTTCCTCCTGCAGGTGCCCTCACTGTCTCCTTTAGACCCCCAGCAGCGCTCCCTCCCTCCCTCAATAAGGACCCAGCACCTCACACCCCCTCCCCTAGAGCACCTTCTACCTGCATTGTCACTGTCACTGCACTGTAACTGTCGCCCCACCATTCAGTGAGTTCCTGGAGGACCAGCCCTAGGCCTCTTCATCTTTATGTCTCTAGCAGTGCTTGGGACAAAATAGATTCTCAACAAATGTTTGTCAAAAGAATAAATAAAAGAATGAAGAGCTCCGAGAACATTTTAGCAACAAAAGCATCAGAAAAATAAGCACACAGTTTCGCAAAGTCACTGCTATTAAGAATAAAATTAATTTTTAAAAGTTATTTTTAGGGAATTCCCTGGTGGTCCAGTGGTTTGGACTCTGCACTTTCACTGCCGAGGGCCCGGGTTCAATCCCTGGTCGGGGAACTAAGGTCCTGCAAGCTGCATGGTGTGGCATGACCAAAAAAAAAAGTTAAAAAAAATTATTTTAAAAAATAGTGGTGGGGCTTCCCTGGTGGCGCAGTGGTTGAGAATCCGCCTGCCAGTGCAGGGGACACGGGTTCGATCTCTCGTCCAGGAGGATCCCACATGCCATGGAGCAAATAAGCCCATGTGCCACAACTACTGAGCCTGTGCTCTAGAGCCCATGAGCCACAACTACTGAGCCCATGTGCCGCAACTACTGAAGCCCGCATGCCTAGACCCCGTGCTCCACAGCAAGAGAAGCCACTGCAATGAGAAGTCCACGCACCCAACGAAGAGTAGCCCCCGCTCACTGCAACTAGAGAAAGCCTGTGCACAGCAACAAAGACCCAACACAGCCAAAAATAAGTAAATAAAATAAATTAATTTATTTTAAAAAATATAGTGGCATGTTATAATTACATTGGATGTTGCAGGAGGAAAGTCATGTTTTGATTTTATTTTTAATACAAAGGTTTCAGTGATATCATCTCCTGATGTTGAAAGATATTTAAAATGTGTCATACTTAAACACCTAATAGCCATGACTAACTAAGACAGAAATGATCACCTTCCTCTTCTTGTTCCAGCCTGAAGTAAAGATAGAAATCAGAAGGTATAAAAATTTGATGACTAGCAAAAAAAAGCAAATGTCTGACGTACTGATATCATTCTAAGTACTTAATAAGAGATACATCAAACCAACAAACTAGAAGACTTTTGCCTTCTCTGTCGGCTTTTTCCTTCCTCCTTCTCAGGTCAGCCCAGCTAAGAGCTCATTCGAGGGACTTCCCTGGTGGTGCAGTGGTTAAGAATCCGCCTGCCAATGCAGGGGACACGGGTTCGAGCCCTGGTCTGGGAAGATCCCACATGCCACGGAGCAACTAAGCCCGTGCTCCACAACTACTGAGCCCGAGTGCCACAACTACTGAAGCCCGAGCGCCTAGAGCCCGTGCTCCGCAGCAAGAGAAGCCACAGCAATGAGAAGCTGCACACTGCAACGAAGAGTAGCCCCTGCTCGCCACAACTAGAGAAAGCCGGCGTGCAGCAATGAAGAACCAACACAGCCAAAAATAAATAATAAATAAATAAATTTATTAAAAAACAAAACAAAAAAAAAGTTCATTCGATGAACATCGTCAATGTGCTGCACAGGCCCTGTGAGTGCTACCCCCACCCCATGCCCTGACCCTGAGGAGCACTCACTCTAGTCTGAGAGACATCCCCTGGATGTAACTGTAACTGCTCTGATAAAAGGCCCAGGCAGGAGGCACCCAGACCAGTGAGGAACACCACCCATTCCCCAAGGAGCTCAGGCTGCCCTTGACTTTCATTACTTATTACTTCCACAGAACTTGCATTTTTCAAACTTACATCGATGCCCCCAAACAACCCTTCATGAACAGAATTCAGCTCTCTTCCTCAACTTGACCAACTTTCTATCCTGGTACTTCCCATTCCAACTAAGAGAATCTTGGCATTTTCCTAGGCATGACTTGTTCATTCCCAACTTAGAGCCTCCATGAATGCCATCCTCTAGAAACCTTTTCCCTCAGGCAATCCAATGTATTCTCTTCCTATCAGTCGGTGGTTCTCGTCTAGGGGTGATTTTGCCACCCAGGGAATATTTGGCAATATCTGGAGACATTTTCATTTTCAGAACCAAGGGTTGCTATATGTGGAATCTAGAAAAATGGTACAGATGAACCGGTTTGCAAGGCAGTAATAGAGACACAGATGTAGAGAACAAACATATGAACACAAAGTGGGGAAAACGGGGTGTGGGGAGGGATGAACTGGGAGATTGGGATTGACATATATACACTAATATGTATAAAATAGATAACTAATAAGAACCTGCTGTATAAAAAAATAAATTAATTAAAGAACAAACAAAAAAAAACTAAGAGTTGCTACTGGCATCTAATGGGTAGAGTCCAGGGACGCTGCTAAATATCCTATAATGCATAGGACAGCCCCCAACACAAAGAATTACCTGGCCCCAAAAGGTCAACAGTATACCCAGACTGAGAAACTCTGCTTTAAGTTGAGCTTTAAATTCATCTATTTGGATTAGGGAAATGTTCGGCAGCACATATACTAAATTTGGATTAGGAAATATTCCTGAAATTAACCATACCCGACTCTGAACATGCCCTTGCTTTGCATTACCCCAAAATGTACAGAGTGCTCTACAGTAACTTGAATGTGAGGTTAAGAATCATAGAGTAAAACAGAAACTAACACACCATTGTAAAGCAATTATACTCCAAAAAAAAAATGCTTCAATGAATTCTTTTATAATACCAATGAAATCTTTTGTAACGCAAAGACTTAGTAAACTTTTATCAATTTTTAAATAAAAAAAAAAAAAGAATCATAGAGTATCCAGACAGAACAGGACTTCAAAACTCTTATATTCTAACCACTTCCTTGTTAACATTGCTTTGTAAACATCTGTTGCATGTGAAAATGTTGTCTTTCTTCGACTAGATTATAAGCAATTCCATTAAATCCTTTTATGTCTGTGCACTCTGCAAACATTTATTGAGCACCTACTATATACCAAGCACTATTCTAGGCACTGGGGACACTGATAATTAAACATTATCTCTGCTCTTATGGATATTAATTTTAGTGGGATAGACATATTTTTTAATTATGTAACTTCCATGGTGATAAGTGCTCTAATGGGAATAACATGGTTTACCTGATAACAGGAGCTCCTTAACCTGATCTGTGACATCAGAAAAGGCTTCCCTGAGGATGGGACATTTAAGCACCTATCAGACATTCAGTCAGTATTTGTTGAATAAATAGAGGTGAAGCATGAAAGATAAATAGAAGTTATTCAGGGACTTGCCTGGCGGTCCAGTGGTTAAGACTCTATGTTTCCACTGCAAGGGGCACAGGTTCGATCCCTGGTCAAGGAACTAAAATCCCTCATGCTGAGCAGTGCAGCCAAAAAATAATAATAGAAGTTATCCATGTAAAGTAGGCAGAGGTGAGAGGGAGACAGCAGGGGAGCTGAGTGGCCATGGTGGGTTTGAGGTGCCAATGAGACATCAAGATAGAGAAACCAGGTGGTGCATTGAATGTATGTGTCTGGAGCCCAGAAAGAAAGGCTGGGACCACAGCCAGGGGGCCTCCAACTCCAACACGTAAGTCAGGAAGAGGAGGAAAAACC
The DNA here is from genome assembly GCF_003031525.2 of Neophocaena asiaeorientalis asiaeorientalis. Lineage (NCBI taxonomy): Eukaryota > Metazoa > Chordata > Mammalia > Artiodactyla > Phocoenidae > Neophocaena > Neophocaena asiaeorientalis. The sequence continues at coordinate 2,592,022 of NW_020172867.1, forward strand.
ATTGAAAGACTAATAAGGGGAGGCCAGAGACACAGGCAGAAAACTAGGAAAGGATATGTCATAGAAGAAAGCTTTTCAAGAAGAAGCCAGTCAGTTTCCAAGACTGACCAGGAGGCCCATCCTCTTGCCGCCCACATCTCCTCAGTGCTGGGAAGTGAGCAGCCTGGACTGACTACACAAGCTTCCTATAGGACAAACAAACTACTGTTTTTTTCATTTTGAATTAGTATAAAACCTTTCTTCCTAACGAATTTTCTACTTCAAAGTTAACCATGTTGATCTGAGTAGCAATTAGTGTTTGATTTTGTGGGTGTTTTCATTTATGACACTCAGATTTTAAAAGATAAACTCTACCTAATCTCAGTTTCATTTTAGGCCTCAGTGTCACAATGCTCTCCCAGTTTAGAGTATCAGAGGGAAAGAGTCTGGAGCTAGGATTTCAGTGGCTTAATAAACAAAAGATCTAGTAACATGAAATTAGATCTTGATTACTTTTGCCAGTGAGGGGTAGGAATACATGAATAAAATTAATGGAACCTAAAACCCCAAGTTCAACCTTTTTTCCAATTAAATATTTATTTTTTAAATTACTAAATAAATACAGAAAATCTTACAGTGATCTCACTGTCAGTTTCCTTTTACCCTGATCTTCAAGAGATGAAGCTGCTGAAAAGATGGGGGGGGGGATTGATAACGTGCCAGATAACCTAGAAACTGAGAAATCAACTCCTCAATAATATTAATATAGCCATCTCTTACTGCTTCCGGTTAGATCTCCAAAGAGTGCTTCTGTTTCTAATTTTTTTTAACAAGCTTTCATTGAATATTTACCCAGTACAAGACACATGCTAGAATTATGAAATGAAAAAGACATTGTCTTGTCCTGAGGGGTCTTAGATTCCACCAGTGAGACAACAAGCTACAAGGCTGAATGCACTAAGTCTAACAGAATCACTGACAAAACGGTGCAGCACAGGGGAGGGAATGACTTACATTCCAATGTGTGTGGCACCCAGGGAAGGAAGTGGATCACGGAGGCCTTCGTGGAGGATGATGAGAAGTAACGACAGGTAAGACAGGAATAAAGACACAGACCTACTAGAGAATGGACTTGAGGACACCCGGAGGGGGAAGGGTAAGCTGGAACGAAGTGAGAGAGTGGCATGGACATATATACACTACCAAACATAAAATAGATAGCTAGTGGGAAGCAGCTGCATAGCACAGGGAGATCAGCTCGGTGCTTTGTGACCGCCTGGAGGGGTGGGATAGGGAGGGTGGGAGGGAGGGAGACGCAAGAGGGAGGAGATATGGGAACATATGTATATGTATAACTGATTCACTTTTTTATAAAGCAGAAACTAACACACCATTGTAAAGCAATTATACTCTAATAAAGAAGTAAAAAAAAAAAAAAGTAACGACAGAACATTCTGGGTGAAGGAAGAGCAGGAACAGGACTTTGCAGTTACTCTGTGAGCCTGAGGTAAAACTCTTGATTGATTTGGCTGAAACGTGCAGGTGCGTGAGGAAGGGTTGGAAGAGTGGGTAGGAAAATCTGTTGGGGCTGAAACATGAAGGATCTTGAGGATGGACTGTATTTTTCATGAAAATGGGGAAGCTTTCTGAGAACTGAAGTGCCAAGATTGGCTTTGTGAGTTAGAAAGAAAAGTGTGGCAACAATGTAAGTCACGGGTTTAGGATGAAAGAGGCTGGAGATAGGGAAAAACCCCTTAGGCAGTTATTGAAATGACCAAGTTCAGGGTTGCCCAACATGTTCCAAGGAACACTGGTATTCTCAAAAGAAAGGCGGGGGAGGACAGTCTTCCTGGGGGGTCATAATGCATATTAGCATATTAGGTGCTCTTAGATGTCCTGCAGCAAAAACCTAACTTTGCACAACGCAGTGTATCCCAAACTCATCTGACCAAAGCATCTTTGTTGTGATGGTGGTTGTAGAACATCTATTAATACTCAGTAAGACCCTAGGGTTAAACAGGGTATAGCTCGTGAAATGTAGTTCAGGTAGTAGATGATGAGGTTCTGAACTAGGATATAGCAATATAAGATATAGCAATCAGTCCTGTATTCAGTATTTAAAATCTTGAAATATTTCCAATACAATGATTTCCTCAGTTCAGTCATTTCTCTTTGTATCCTGTGCACAGGAAAAGCCAAAGATGAGAGGTTGGGGCCACGTCAGGAACTGGGAATCTTGGGTTCTGCTGGAGGGCTGAGGGAGTGACAGGAGAGGCTGGGGACAAGAGAATTGGTTAAAAGGCTGGTTAAGAAGCTGTTGGGGGGGCTTCCCTGGTGGCGCAGTGGTTAAGAATCCGCCTGCCAGTGCAGGGGACATGGGTTCTATCCCTAGTCCAGGAAGATCCCACATGCCACGGCATGCCGCGTATCGCAAAAAAAAAAAAAAAGAAGCTGTTTGACACCAGGTGTCATCACCACCCCAGAAAGCCAAGCGACTTTCCCTTTCTCCCAACCCTGCAGGAAACAGGAAGTAAAGGCAAATTATACCTCCAGTAAAAGTACAATGTAGAGGGCTTCCCTGGTGGCGCAGTGGTCGAGAGTCTGCCTGCCGATGTAGGGTACACGGGTTCGTACCCCGGTTCAGGAAGATCCCACATGCCACGGCATGCCGCGTATCGCAAAAAAAAAAAAAAAGAAGCTGTTTGACACCAGGTGTCATCACCACCCCAGAAAGCCAAGCGACTTTCCCTTTCTCCCAACCCTGCAGGAAACAGGAAGTAAAGGCAAATTATACCTCCAGTAAAAGTACAATGTAGAGGGCTTCCCTGGTGGCGCAGTGGTTGAGAGTCTGCCTGCCGATGTAGGGTACACGGGTTCGTGCCCCGGTTCAGGAAGATCCCACATGCCACGGCATGCCGCGTATCGCAAAAAAAAAAAAAAAAAGTTATATAAAAATAACTTGATTAAAATTTTAAAATTCCAAGATTTGCAGTGATAAAGAGCAAAGCTTTATGCATTACCTAAAGATGAAGACCATTCTTTTTTTTTTTTTTTTTCGGACTGTGCCACCAGGGAACCCCGAAGACCATTCTTTTATTCAAGACACATGGCAAAAGGTACCTTCTGTGCTAGTCTGGATCATCTGTGTAGAGTTCTCTTGAGATCTCCAGGTAAAAGCTACCGAAGGCACAAGCTATATTTTGATAATGATTCTCCCTATGAATTATTTATCATATTTTTATGTAGTGGAAAACTACCTGGCAACTGGTATATCATGGTTACATTGTGGATACAGACGGTTAATAAGCAGGGACTGCTATATTTGATTCAATAAAATAATTCTAAACCAGAAGCTGAAGTTACTTTAGAAAGCAGCTTACTACAGTAAAAGGAGAAAGGAAATCACTGTGGCCCTAGCACCTAGAGACCCTGTAAAAGCTGACATTTCTGCGCATGCATAGGAATCCCAGGTCAAACACCGGGCAACTGAAAACCCAAGAAAAAGTGATTTAACTTGAACGCCTTTAAAGAAATTCATGTGAGCTACTCCTATGACAACACAGACGGATTACACACCAATGAAGTTAGTTTGAGGCTAAGAGTTCATTTAACTATGAGACGGCTCCTTTTAAACTCTGTGAGTTGAAAAATCCATGACTGTTGCGTACCTGTTTGCATTTTTTTTTTTTTAAGGATCTTCCAGAAAAGGATCATCTCACTTTCCCATGACAGCCTATGCCTGGAGGGAGCTTCAGTACTACACCTGCACAGCTAAAGAAGAGGCCTTGTTCGTAAAGGCTGGGCCAGGGATTCTGCAAGAAGCTCAGAACATGACTTAAGTCTCTGTGTGAAGTCATCGGATTTTGACACATACGCAAATAACTTCCCCTGCCATCCTTCACTGATCAAGCAACACTGGGAGTCAAAAGCACTTTTACAGTCCTTGGGACTCTAGAGACACACCGCTTAGGTGACTGCTGGTGTTTACTACCTCCACCTTGGATGTGTTGAAAGAGTGGCAGATCAGTAAAAACTGAGGGGTGAGCAACCCTGATGACTCATCTGTGAGTCCATTCAACATTGTGTGCCAGAACTGGGAGGACAAAAGGAATCTTTGAAAGGCCCGGTACTCAAGAAGCTCACAGCCCAGATTCATAACAGATGATTACATACCAGTCTTTTACAGAGGTAAGCAGCTGAGGCCGGGAGCGTGGAGGCCTATTAATCACAGGCTTCACAGAGGAGCACCCGTCTTCATCAGACCCCTCTCTGCCTTTTGTCGACAGATCCTGCCTTACTGTGATGTGAGCACTGAAAAAGTCAAAATTTGGTAGGACTGAGAAAATTTAAAATCTGCCTTGGCATTACCCAGGCTAGGATAACAGACACAGTTAAAGGCAGCTGCAAAATAACAAGAAAAGCCTCTCTCCCCGTGACACATTACAGCTGTAAAGTATCAAAATCACACCCTTCTTTGCATGACTCCTGCTTTCCTAACTCACTGAAAGCATTTGTTCTCTAAAATTATAGATTATCAGAAACTTTCCTATTTGAAATTATATCCATAAAAATGAAACATTCCATTCCTGATTGAGAATCCAAGCCACTTTGACATAGAGCAGCAGCCTTGATTTACAACCCAGGTGTAAAGCTTCAGAAAAGGAGTTGTGGACACAACATTCCACACTTAAACTTTTACTTTCCCAGGAAACATCACTCTGAGCTCAGTTCAACACTTTAAGCCTGACACTGACCACATGAGCCCTGCTTTGCTTTCAGCCTGTCACTGCTTCTTTGAAATTTTATCTCCACCATTCCCTCAAATCTTGTATTTAAAAATTTTTTTTAATTTATTTATCTGCTCCAGGTCTTAGTTGTGGCACGAGGGGTCTTGGTTGTGATATGCGGAATCTAGTTCCCTGACCAGGGATCGAACCCCGGCCCCCTGCATTTGGAGCGTGAAGTCTTAACCACTGGACCACCACGGAGGTCCCTCAGGTCCTGTATTAACTCTATACTTTGGTCCTCTGGTGAGTAGCCTCCCTCATTGCAATGGGTTAACAAACCTGACTTTGTCACATTACCGGTCTGTGGATGGGGTAATACAGCATCATAATCTATGAGAGTCTTGTTGATTTCCAGAATCCTATAGTAACAATCTAGATAGTATTTGGGATATGACTATACAGCTGTGGCAGAGGGAAGGATTTGTACCTGAGGTTTAGTTTCTTAGTACATCTACCCATTTGTTAGCTTGAAATTTGATTCCACACTTGAATTACAATGATTGAAATGTGATAACTGCACTTAAAGAGTCTTAAAGTCTACTACAAATAAATAAATAAATAAGATATATGGAAAATTTGCATTCAGAGAAAAAACTTTCCCAAAGAAGAGTTTGATCTAACAAAGAGTTAAAACCTCAGAGGGCTGAATTCCTGGCCAATTCATACCAATCGTGTAAGACTCAGCTCAAAAATTTCCTCCTCTCCAGAGCTGTCCCAAGTCCTTCCTTTTCTATACTCTGGTGGCACCTGGTGTTACATTTGTGCCATGGCCGACACCACACAACATTGTGATTGTTTACCTGTTTTCGCCACTCATTTCAACTCGTTGAGAGCAGGCCCCTGTCTGTAAATTCCTAACACCTGACACAATCCCAGGCAGAGAGGAGCTCAGTTAATGTTGATGAACTAATGAATGAAGGGGAGACTGGCAGCAAGAAAACCAGTTGGCAGGTGGTTGTAATGGTCCAAAAGGGATGGAAATGACCTGGACTCAGTGTGACTAGAGGAAAATGATAGATAAGTAGGGGACATTTGAAAGGAAGATGGAAAAAAAACAAAGAAGACTCGATAACTAAGTAGAAGTGGGAAACAAAGAAGAATTTTCAATTTTAAGCCTACACAGCTAGGAAGTGGATACCACAACAGGCATAAAGGAATCCTAGAGTAGACAATTTTTTCAGTTTTGGGGTTTTCGGGGTTTTTTTTTTTCTTTGGCCATGTCTTGTGTGGCATACAGGATCTTAGTACCCCGACTAGGGATCGAACCTGAGCCCCTTGCAGTGGAAGCTTGGAGTCTTAACCATTGGACCGCCAAGGAAGTCCCTGTTCAGTTTTAGATAAGCAGATTTTGCAAGGTCCTAGGTAAATCCAGTGTGCTTCTAGACATTCAGAATTAGAGTCAAGGCTCAAAATAGACTTGGGAGTCATTAACACTGAGACTGAAACTTTTGAAAAAGTGGATGAACATTCTAAGGAAGAGACTATGCACTGAATGGTTGAGGGGCTGAAACTTGGGGAATGAGAAGGTCTAGAGGAAAAGAAGTAAAAAGGCAACAAAGAGAGAGCGTGTTCACAGAGGAACAGGGCAGCACAATATCCTGCACAGCAATGGAGAAGGACCACCTGCAGGTGAGAGGAGGAAAACCCAAGAAAGTCACCTGAAAAACTATCAGAACTCCAAGTTCAGCACGGTAGTGAGTTATAAAATACAGCAATTGCTTACAACAAACAATGGCTTTCCTCCAACTATTACCTGTTAGAAAATATAATGGACAAAAGATACAATTTTCAATAGTAAAATCAAAAACAAAAATACCTAGGAGTAAACTTTGAAAATGTGTGGTAAATTTTACAAAGTTACAAAAATCGAAAGATTTTTTTTTAATATTTATTTATTCATTTATCTGGCTGAGCCAAGTCTTAGTTGCAGCGTGTGGGAGCTTTAGTCACGGCATGTGATCTCTTAGTTGCAGCATGTGATCTCTTGGTTGTGGCATGTGGGATCTAGATGGAACCCGGTTCCCCTGCATTGGGAGCGTGGAGTCTTAGCCACTGGACCACCAGGGAAGTCCCCAAAACCGAAAGATTTTAACAATGAAGAGATGTAGTAGATGGGAAACATTGTATTATGAAATGTTAGTGTCCTCCAAATTTACACATTAAATACAATTTAAAGCCAAAATAAATTCCAAGTGGACCAATGAGATACTTGAAAAATAAAAAACAGATAAAAGATGTATAAATGGGGAGAAAAGGGAGAATGTGTCCTAGGCATAATCCCAAAAGCAGGACTAGTAAAAAAAAAAAAAAAATTGATAGATATGATTGTGAACGAACCTGATCCTAGACCCCAAGCACCCCAGCTCAGGCCTTTAAAATGTCCTCCCCAGTCCTTGGATCTGTGATCCTTACAATCTGCCCCCCACCAGCCCCCAACACCAACCCTGGCCTTAGCTCAAGGTATTTCCATCCCCTGTACAGATGAATCATCTGTAAGTATTTGCCAATGACCTTCACAATCCCACTGTAGGTGAAGCAACACTACAGATTCTCAAATTCTGAAACCACTCCCACAGCCTTGTGATACAGCTAGCCCTCAGCCCTGGCTGAGAAATAGGATCAAGAGAAAAAAACAACCAGGCCATGGCTGGCACTGATAAGCCCAAAGCCAAAATTCCACACCATGAGTGTGTTTGGGCTGGGGTTGTTCCAGTCCTAGAAGTAACAGCAACACACCCCACCTGACCAAAAACAGGGACCAAAAGCAGGGGAAAGATAGTAGCAAGTACCTATTAGGATAAATGTTCAAATGTTCTCTGGCTTGTTTTTTCCTTGTCTTAAGAAAAAACAGGGACTTCCCTGGTAGCACAGTGGAGAGGAGTCCACTTTCCCAATGCAGGGGGCCCGGGTTCAATCCCTGGTCAGGGAACTAGATCCCACATGCAAGCCGGAACTAAGAGTTCGCATGGCACAGTAAGGAGCCCACTGGGCCACAGTAAGGAGCCCACATGCTGCAAGTAAGACCTGGTGCAACCAAATAAATAAATTTTTTTTAAAAAGAGAAGTTATTACACAGCCTCACACCATACACAAAAATAAACTCAAAATGGCTTAAAGACTTAAATTTAAAAAAATAAATAAACAGGGCTTCCCTGGTGCTGCAGTGGTTGAGAGTCCACTTGCCGATGCAGGGGACACGGGTTCGTGCCCCGGTCCGGGAAGATCCCACGTGCTGCGGAGCGGCTGGGCCTGTGAGCCATGGCCGCTGAGCCTGCGCGTCCGGAGCCTGTGCTCCGCAACAGGAGAGGCCACAGCAGTGAGAGGCCCGCGAACCGCAAATAAATAAATAAATAAATAAATAAACAGTCCTTCATAGTGGTTCTCAAACTTCAGAGCACATCAGAATCACCTGGAAGGTTTGTTAAAAAGATGGCTGGGGGCTTCCCTGGTGGCACATTGGTTGGGAGTCCAGCTGCCAGTGCAGGGGACATGGGTTTGATCCCTGGTCAGGGAGGATCCCATGTGCTGTGGAGCAAGTATGCCCTCGAGCCACAACTACTGAGCCCGCATGCCACAACTACTGAAGTCTGCGTGCCTGGAGCCCATGCTCTGCAACAGGACAGGCCACTGCAATGAGAAGCTCGCACACCGCAACAAAGAGTAGCCCCTTCTCGCCACAACTAGAGAAAGACCACGCACAGCAACAAAGACCCAACGCAGCCAAAAATAAATTAATTAATTATTTAGAAAAAAAAAAAAGATGGCTGGGTCCCACCTCCCATGGCCTGGAGTGGGACCTGAAGGTTTGCATGTCTACAGGTGAGTTAAACCAAATTTTGAAAGAAAAAATCATCACAATCTTATACAAAATCTTTCAGAGCACAGAAAAATAGAGTTCTCCCCACCTTGTTCTATGACAGGATATAACCTTGATCCTAGAAACAGATAAGAACAGCTAAGAAAGGACAAGTACTGGACAACATCACTTGAGAACATAGGTAGAAAAATTAAAATTGACAATCTGATTCTAAAATTTATATAGAAATACAAAGGGCCTAGGATAGCTGAAACAACTTCAAAAATAACAAAACTAGAGGGATTATACTACCTGATTTCAAAGCTTATTATAAAGCTATAGTAATTAAGACAATGTGGTATTAGCATAAATGTAGACCTATATTTCAATGAAACAGAATAGAGTCAAGAAACAGACCTACACATATATGATTATTTCATTTTCAACAAAGGTCCCAAGGCAATTCAATGGGAAGGATAATCTTTTCAACAAATGGTGCAGGAACACTATTGGGTAGCTATATACAAAAAAAAAAAAAAAAACACTCAACCTTTATCCCACATCACATACAAAAACTGACTTAAGACGGATCACAGACCTGAATGTAGGAACTTAAAGTGTAAAACTTGTACTTTTATTATTTTTGGCCATGCCACACAGCACGTGGGATCTTAGTTTCCCAACCAGGTATCGAACCTGTGCCCCCCGCAGTAGAGGAGCGGAGTCTTAATCACTGGACCACCAGGGAAGTCCCTAAAGTATAAAACTTGCACATGAAGGGACTTCCCTGGTGGTCCAGTGGTTAAGAATACGCCTTCCAATGCGAGGGACGCCGCTCGATCCCTGGTTGGGGAACTAAGATCCCACATGCCGTGGCGCAACTAAACCCACGCCTGGAGCCACAACTACTGAGTTCGTGCACTCTAGAGCCCGTGCACCACAACTAGAGAAGCCCACACAGCACAACTAGAGAGAAGCCCACAACGAAGACCAAGGGACGCCACTCGATCCCTGGTTGGGGAACTAAGATCCCACATGCTGTGGCGCAACTAAACCCACGCCTGGAGCCACAACTACTGAGTTCGTGCACTCTAGAGCCCGTGCACCACAACTAGAGAAGCCCACACAGCACAACTAGAGAGAAGCCCACAACGAAGACCCAGCGCAGCAAAAAAAAAAAAAAAACTTGTAGAGGAAAATAGGAGAAAATCTTAGTGACCTTGGGTTTTGCAAAGATTTCTTAAATATGACACAAAAAGAAAACATTGATAAGTTGGACCTCATCAAAATGTAAAACTTTTGCTCTGTTAACTAAAATGAAAAGGCAAGCCACAGACTGAGACAAAATATTTGCAAAATACATATCTAACAAAGTAGACCCAATTTTAAAATAGTTCACCAAAGATGGCAAATAAGCATAAGAAAAGGTGATCAACATCAATTAATTAATAGGGAAATGCAAATTGAAACCATAATGAGAAATCTCTACACACCCAATTGAATGGCTACAATTAAAAAGACAGACTAGGGACTTCCCTGGTGACCCAGTGGTTAGGATACGGCACTTTCACTGCCTGCTATGGCCCCAGTTTCAATCCCTGGTCCTGGTGGGGGAACGAAGATCCCACAAGCCATGAGCTGCAGCCAAAAAAAAGACAGACTTAAAAAATAAAAAGACAGGGGCTTCCCTGGTGGCGCAGTGGTTGAGAGTTCGCCTGTTGATGCAGGGGACCCGAGTTCGTGCCTCGCTCCGCGAAGATCCCACGTACCGCGGAGCGGCTAGGCCCGTGAGCCAGGGCCGCTGAGCTTGCGCGTCCGGAGCCTGTGCTCCGCAACGGGAGAGGCCACAACAGTGAGAGGCCCGCGTACCGCAAAAAAAAAAAATAAAAATAAAAATAAAAAAAATAAAAAATAAAAAAATAAAAAGACAGACTATACCAAATGTTGCTGATGTGCACCAGGTGGAACTCTAATACACTGCTGGTAGGAATGCAAAGTGTTGCCATCACTTTTGAAAATAGTTTGGAAGTTTCTCAAAAAGTGATACCTATACCAACCACACAGCCTAACCATCCTAGTCCAAAATGTTTACCAAAGAGAAATGAAGGCATGTGCCCCTACAAAGACATGTATATGAACATTTATAGCGGTGTTATTTGTAATGGCCAATAATTGGAAACAACCCAAATGTCTATCAACAGGTGATAAATAAATTGTAGTATAATCCATATGAAGTTCATACAATAGAATACTACTCAGCATTAAAAAGGAACAACTATCTATAATATGCAACAACATGGATGAATCTCCAAATAAGTAGTCTGAGTGACTGAGGTCATGCAAAGAGTATATACTGCATGATGCTATTTATATAAGATTATGGAAAATGCAAATTATAGTGATAGATCAGTGGTTGTCTGGGGTGAGGGGGTGCAGAGGAAGAGATGGATTACCAAGGGGCATGAGATAACTATCAGGGTGATAGATATGCTCAATATCTTGACTGTGGTGATGGTTTCATGGGTATATACATAGGTCAAAACTAATAAAACTGTACATTTTAATATGCATTTTATTGTATATGTTTATACTTTAATAAAGCTATAAAAACATTAAAATATGCAAAACAACTCCAGCGACATATAAAAACTATAATTTGAACCAGAACTGCTCTTAAAAAATTCGGTCTATTAAAAAAAAAAACTATAATTTGGTCAGGGGAGAGGTTCCCAAGACCACCCCCAGTTTCAATGATTCATTAGGAGGACTCACAGGACTCAGCGTGTAGTCACATTCATGGCTATGATTTATTACAGTGAAAGGGTACAAAGCAAAATCAGCAAAGGAAAAAGGCAAATGGGCAAAGTCCACAGAAAACCTGACACAAGCTGCCAAGAGTCCTCTCCCAGTGGAGTCACCAGGACACACTTAATTCCCCCAGTTGTGACAACACGTGTTCTCTACCAGAGAAGCTCATTAGAGACCCTGCTCCCAAGGTTTTTATTTGGGCCTGGTCACGTAGGCACCCTTGGTCTAGCAGTACCAAAATTCCAGACTCCCAGGAGGAAAGCCGGTGTTTAGCATAAACCACATTGTTTATACAAACAGTTTAGGCACAGTGAGCTATTTCTATCAGTTAGGGTGGTTGAAATCCTCCCCAGATTCTTAGTTTCCAGATGCCAGCCAGGGCCAACCTTGTAAGCAGGCTTTTCAAAGGATAGCAGTCAGGGGGACTTCCCTAGTGGTCCAGTGGGTAAGACTCCACACCCCCAATGCAGGAGACCCAGGTTCGATCCCTTGTCAGGGAACTAGATCCCACATGCACGCTGCAACTAAGAAGTCCGCAACTAAGAGTTCACATGCCACAACTAAGAGGCCCACATGCTGCAACTAAAGATCCTGCATACCACAACGAAGATCCGAGTGCCGCAACTAAGACAAGGCACAGCCAAATAAATAAATAAATAATAAAAATTAATTGGCTTTAAATGGGAAAATTGTATACTGTGTGAATTATATCTCAACACAGCTCTTGTATTTTTTTAAATCAGTTAGGGTTGGTGAGTTTTGGTGAGTGGGGACAGTGCAACTGAGCATCTGCAGTTCCCAGGCTTGTACTGACAGCAGGGATGGCTCCACTTCCCATCTAAAGGAAAATACCAGATTTTTTTAAATATAGCAGATATAAAGAGATATAATCTACATACCGTACAACTCACCCATTTAAAGACAACCTATTTGTTTATATATCAATCTTATATTCAGTCATCTTGCTAAATTCCCATATTCCTGAAAACCTGTCTGGGCTTTTTTAGGTAGAGAACGCCATCATCTATGAACAATGACATTTCTTTTTTCCTTTCTAATTCTATACTTCTTTTTTTTTTTTTTTTGGCCGAGCCTCGTGGCTTATGGGATCTTAGTTCCCCAACCAGGGATGGAACCCGGGCCCCAGCAGTGAAAGTGCCGAGTCCTAACCACTGGACCGCCAGGGAATTCCCTAATTTATTTTTCTTATCTTACTCCACTGGCAAGGAGCACCAGAAAAAGCAACCTAGGCCAGACACTTACTAAAGTTTGGGCACTCTAACAGAGACCATGATAATGATATTGTTTAATTGTACCTTAAAAAATCCAAACATAATCTGGAGTTAGAAACAAAAACTAAGTTCAAAATTTTAAATCTGAAGATGCTCCACTTCAAGTGAAAACTCCATCCTTAAACAACAAGCTCTACCAGAGAGATTTAGAAGTTACATCCGTACTACCAGTGAAGGAACCATCAACAGACTCCACTGGTGTGCAGGGGTTTCAGGGTAAAGGAATTGAAAAATGTGGCAGAACTAAAACAAAAACAATGAATAAGCTTTCCCATTTCTCTAATTGTAGCATAATTAGTGATTATTTGAATTTGGATGAAATTACGGAAGATGATTTGCATGATGGTTAATGCTTGAGTAAAACAGAGGAACATTCTTTTGAGAGGAAGCACTAGACCCAGTATTAGTGATCCGACTTCAGTGAGAGTGAGGAAAATGAAGAACTCACTATAAGTAAAAATGAAGGAAAGTTTGTTTTAAGTGAAGGAAAAGCCCCAGTAAAAAAGAATCCACCTAGGGCTTCCCTGGTGGCTCAGTGGTTGGGAGTCCGCCTAGCTATGCAGGGGACGCGGGTTCGTGCCCCGGTCCTAAAAGATCCCACATGCCGCGGAGCGGCTGGGCCAGTGAGCCATGGCCGCCGAGCCTGCGCGTCCGGTGCCTGTGCTCCGCAACGGGAGAGGCCCGCGCGTACCGCAAAAAAAAAAAAAAAAAAAAAAAAAAAAAAAAAAAAAAAAGAACCCACCTAAATTAAAATGTAATACTTTGAGGACACCAGTAGATGGGGCTGCTGTAGCAGCTAAAATAATCAACTCACACCAAAAAGTGTTTCTTTCACTTCAGAGCCTATAAGGAAACGATTACAAATATTCAGCCCCGCAGCTAAAAGCAAGAGGTCAAAAGATTCCACCAGCAGCATCAGGAAGTAGTGGCAAGAGCAGCAGACTACTTGTGAATGTATTAAGTCTTGATAACTGGTACAATGTTTTAAAATTCCAAGCATATTCCTATAGAACACAACATCTGCTGAAACAAATACAGTGAAATTGAGAGATCAGCACTTCTATTTAAGGCGTGGACGAAAGCTATGTGAATGCCTATGTGTGCATGTGTCTGTTTAAACACTCACTTTGTATTAAATCAATAATATAGCAGGGCTTCCCTGCTGGCGCAGTGGTTGAGAGTCCGCCTGCCAATGCAGGGAACACGGGTTCGTGCCCTGCCGCAGAGCGGTTAGGCCCGTGAGCCATGGCCGCTAGACCTGCGCGTCCGGAGCCTGTGCTCCACAACGGGAGAACAACGGGAGAGGCCACATCAGTGAGAGGCCCGCGTACCGCAAAAAAACAAAAAATAATAATAATATAGCAAGTGCTTCTCAGGTACTCAGTTAGCCCTACTATAATGCCAGGTAATATCTTTTTTAGGTAGATCTAAATTTATCATGAATAGAGTTACAAGTATTTTATGTAAAGGTGTGAATTTTAATCATCTGCTAGTTATAACTATAATTTATATCATATATAGACATCATTTATATATGTCTCAAACCTTGTTATCCGTTAAAAATTAAAAATACCTAGCCTAGTTTATTGTGCTTTGTAAAAACATAGGTGTTAACACAAAAAAAGCAATCCAGAATTATGATTAAAGTGGGCATTTGCCTTTTTATTAAAAAGCAATTGCTCCTTCAATAGCTGAATGGCTAAACAAACTGTATCACACAGAGAAAATGTAATACTACTCAGCAATAAACAAGGAATGACCTATTGACACATGCAAAAATTTGGATGGATCTCAGGGCATTATACTGAGTGGAAAAAAAAAAAACTTCTCAAAAGACCACACACTGTGGTGGGAATGTAAATTGACACAGCCACTATGGAAAACAGAATGGAGGGTCCATAAAAAACTAAAAATAGAACTACCGTATGACCCAGCAATCCCACTACTGGGCATATACCCTGAGAAAACCATAATTCAAGAAGAGTCATGGGGCTTCCCTGGTGGCGCAGTGATTGAGAGTTCGCCTGCCGGTGCAGGGGACTTGGGTTCATGCCCCGGTCCGGGATGATCCCATATGCCGCAGAGCGGCTGGGCCCGTGAGCCATGGCCGCTGAGCCTGCGCGTCCGGAGCCTGTGCCCCGCAACGGGAGAGGCCACAACAGTGAGAGGCCTGCGTACCGCAAAAAAAAAAAAAAAAAAAGAGGGGGATGGGTGAGGTGGATGAAGAAGAGTTCATTGAGAACTTATCTACGAGACAGACTCACAGACATAGAGAACAGCCTTGTGTTTGCCGGGGGCGGGGAGCGAGGGGAGGGATGGATTGGGAGGTTGGGGTGAGCAGATGCAACTATTATATAGAGAATGGATAAACAACAAGGTCCTACTGCATAGCTCAGGGAACTATATTCGATATCCTGTAATAAACTATAATGGAAAAGAATGTGAAAAAGAATGTATATCTATATATGCATAACTGAATCACTTTGCTATAGAGCAGAAATTAATACATTGTAAAACAACTATACTTCAATAAAATTAATTTTTTTTTAAAGTTCATTGAGGGGGTTTCCCTGGTGGCACAGTGGTTAAGAATCTGCCTGCCAATGCAGGGGATATTGGTTCGAGCTCTGGTCCGGGAAGATCCCACATGCCACAGAGCAACTAAGCCCGTGCACCACAACTACTGAGCCTGCGCTCTAGAGCCCGTGAGCCACAACTACTGAGCCCACGAGCCGCAGCTACTGAAGCCCGCGTGCCTAGAGCCTGTGCTCTGCAACAAGAGAAGCCACCGCAATGAGAAGCCCATGCACCGCAACAGACACAACGCAGCCAAAAATAAATAAAATTATTTTTTAAAAAAGTTCATTGAGATCTCAGACAACGGGGGAAAAGGGAGCCAAGGTATAGAATCTACCACATGGAATGGAGCAACTCTGTATCTGGAAGGTATGCTCATCACCTGAGGAAGGACTAAAGAAAGACAACATAAAGAAAAGACTTGGTAAAACTGGAAGAAGAAAAGAAAAAGATTTGGGGAGAGGATCTGGAGGGTACTGAGGAATTCAAAATTGTTTCCACTTTCTAGCTTAAGGTCTTACTCTCCTATTGATATGTTTCTTTGAGGGGTGGGAGGGCAGTATATTCCCATTGGAAGATGGTAGGAAATAAGATTCACCTTAATTGCAATGTGCTTTATCATCAACTTTGCTATTGCATAAAATAAAGGATGACAATTGTTATGGGCTTAATTGTATCCTCTCATAATTCCATATGTTGAAATCCTAACCCCCAGTGCATCATAATGTGACTGCGCTTGGAGACAGGATCTGTAATGAGGTAATTAAGGTCAAATGAGGTCATATAGGTAGGCCCTAATCCACTATGACTGCTATCCTTATTAAGAGGAGATGAGGACAGACATGCATACACACAGAGAAAGATCATGTGAAGACACAGCAAGAAGGCAGCCTTCTGCTAGCCAAGGAAAGAAGACTCAAAAGAAACCAAACCTGCTGACCTTGATCTTGGGCTCTCAGCCTCCAGAACTGGCAGAAAATAAATTTCTGTTGTTTAAGCCACCGAGTCTGTGGTATTTTGTTATGGCAGTCCTAGCAACACATCAATCTAAATAAAAAGTACTCTGCCTAGAGTTGCTTTCATGCCAAAGAAACTTTCCTGTGCTTCCCTAGGTCTCATAAGCCAACATCTATTAAGAGATAGTAAAATCTGTCATGCTATTAAGAATTATTGAAATTGCTTAATTATCTGAATATGGGATGTTGATAAACTACTGCCAACTTTTTGTCCCCTTACTGATCCATAGGAAGACTCAAACAAATCCAATTTATCCATTTGGCACTGCAGGCAGAGTGCCCAGGGCCCACAAGCTTTTCCAGAAAAGGAAATGTACAAGAAAATGTCTGAGATCTGGGCATGAAAAGGGCAGGTACCAGTTCTAAATAAGAAAACAAAACTACAAAATTAAGAGATGCTTCATTAAATTTATATATAAATTTCATTAATTTTTCATTTTAAAACACATACAAATTTCCCTACATTTGAAAATAATGAGGACTTTAGCTTTTTGCATTTCTCAGGAATTCTCACATATGCACAACGATTGCCTAAAACTCACATCAAATCATGAGTCAACACACTCAAATAATTTCAAAAACAAGAATAATCCATTCAAAAAATTTTTGAGAAAAATTTTCAGCATTGGATATGGGTGCATCTTAATATTTGATGACACAGGGTAGGGTCTCCCTTTTCTCCCTCCATTCCCTAACTGCCTGTCTCCTTCAGCTCCAAATCACTAATCATAGTTCAGAGAGGCGGGGGCAGTGATTCCTGCAAGGGCGGGCTGGGTTGTTGTGAGGGCAAAACTTCCAGGGGCTAGGAGGATGAGGAGCTCAGAAAAGAAGCAAACACAGGGACTTCCCTGGCAGTCCAGTGGTTAAGAAACTGTGCTTCCGCTGCAGGGGGCACACGTTCCATCCCTGGCTGGGGAACTAAGATCCTGCATGCTGTGAGGTGCAGTCAAAAAAAAAAAAAAGAAGCAAGCACAAACAGGTCGTGTATGATATACATGGAAATGCAAAACATATAAGCCTAAATACATCCTGGACCCTTTAAAACATAAGTGACAGATTTAACAAGTAGTGTATCTAATGCTGTATTTCCACATCTAGAGGCAGGAGGCCACCTCTAGAGAGCAGCCCCTGGCTTACATCCAGCAAGAAAACAGCAACTTCAGTCCTACAACATTGCAACAACTTGCAGTAGCTTGGAAATGGAGTAGCTAGTGGAATCTTCCCCAGTCAAGTCTCCAGATAAGACTCCAACCTGGCCAATAACTTGATTACAACCTTCTCGGACCCTCAGTAGAGGACACTGCTAAACCATGCCCAGACTCCTGACTCACAGAAACTATGGGATGACAAATATATGTCACTTTATGCCACTAGGTTTGTGGTCATCTGTTCCACAGCAATAAAAACTAATACAGTGAGCCAAGCTAGGCCCACATGTTTTATTTAAGCCTCATTTAAATATTAAATAATTTATGCTTCACTTAAAAAAGGAATTGGGGCAGATTAAGGCTACAAGTGATCCTTTAAGGTTCATGTGTAGCTGTTTAACACACAGATTAGAGGAAAACAATTAAAATTACAAAATATGAGGTTATGGTGAAAAGCACTATGATTGTTGAATAATCTGAATGTAATCAAATTGTAAATAACAGCATCCTAAGAAAACAAAAGAAAAAATACTCAAAGGTATGCATTAAAACTGAGGTAGGGACTTCCCTGGCAGTCCAGTGGTTAAGACTGTGCTTCTGGGACTTCCCTGGTGGCGCAGTGGTTAAGAATCCACCTGCCAGGGCTTCCCTGGTGGCGCAGTGGTTGAGAGTCCATCATGCCTACTGAAGCCCGCGTGCCTAGAGCCCATGCTCCGCAACGAGAAGCCACCGCAATGAGAAGCCCGTACACTGCAATGAAGAGTAACCCCCGCTCACTGCAACTAGAGAAAGCCTGCATGCAGCAACAAGGACCCAACACAGCCAAAAATAATTAATTAAAAAAAAAAAAAAAGAGACTCCATGCTTCCACTGCAGGGGGCACGCATTTGATCCCTAGTCGAAGAACTGAGATTCTGCATGCCAAGGGGCACAGACAAAAAAAAAAAAAGAGGCAGAAAAATTGTTGCAGCCCTCTCTGCTTGAAGTCAAAACAGTGTTGACCACCAATCTCCTTTAAGTAATATTTCAAGGATTTTTTTTTAAGTTAAAGGGACATAAAGAATAATTGTACATAGTTTTATATTTTGTAATACTTAAATGTATTATAGTCTACTCATGGATCACTTTATATTTTCTTGTTGCAACATCTTCATGGTTACCCTTTGGATTACAACTGTCATCTTACATTTCTATGAAACTAGCTTGAATTCAGCTTTAGTAGTATACAAAACTGATTCTATACAGTTCTGTCCTTCCCCTTTATGTTGTTACTGTTACAAACTATATCTTTGGACATTGTGATTTCCTGCCTCATGTTTATTATTTAGTCACATTCTGAGTAGGGCCTCCAACAATGTGTCTTTTTAATATCTGCTCCAGGTGATCTTTACGTGTAACACCACTGAGATACTCCTACTCAAGTGGAAATAAGGGTACAATGAGGGTGGTGGAGCAATCTAGGAAGAAAGTAGGGTTTGCAATGATAGTAAGACAGAAAGACATCTTGCAAAGTTACAATAAGGCAAACACAAGGTTAAAATAAACAGACTAGGGCTTCCCTGGTGGCGCAGTAGTTGAAAGTCCGCCTGCCGATGCAGGGGACACGGGTTCGTGCCCCGGTCCGGGAAGATCCCACATGCCGTGGAGCGGCTGGGCCCATGAGCCATGGCCACTGAGCCTCCACGTCCAGAGCCTGTGCTCCGCAACGGGAGAGGCCACAACAGTAAGAGGCCCGCATACCGCAAAAAAATAAAATAAAAAAAATAAACAGACTAATAGTGTTATTCTGTAACGTTATCATCTGGCAACATGTTGAAATGTTTAAAAGTACATATATTGCTTCCAACTGGACAGGTATCAGCATATCATAAAAATTATCAAGTATGCTATTAAGACATTGGAAATTTCCTAAAAGCAAATTCTTTATCATTTTTTTACCTCCATCTAATTCTTACCAACACCACACCATTACTGGTTCCAGTTCACCTTATGTGTAGCTTTTAGAAAGTGCAAAATACAAGGAGGTGGAAAGGATATGTTTTCCCTTCTGGAGGTGTATCATTCTCTGAGGGAGTATGCAGAGGTCCCCGTCAAGCTCTCTTGAGCCCTGACCTCTGTGGGGAATCACTGCTCTCCTCCAACCTTTTCATTTTATAAGTGGAAAACTGGGACTCAAAGGAACAGACCTGCCAAAGATTAGCGTTGCTGAGCCTGAATTAAAACCTATTTCCTTGGAATTTAAGAAAAAAAAAATGTCATGAAGAACCTAGGGGTAAAACAGGAATAAAGACACAGAGCTACTAGAGAATGGACTTGAGGATATGGGGAGGGGGAAGGGCAAGCTGTGACAAAGCGAGAGAGAGGCATGGACATATATACACTACCAAATGTAAGGTAGATAGCTAGTGGGAAGCAGCCACATAGCACAGGGAGATCGGCTCGGTGCTTTGTAACCACCTAGAGGGGTAGGATAGGGAGGGTGGGAGGGAGGGAGACGCAAGCGGGAAGAGATATGGGAACATATGTATATATATAACTGATTCATTTTGTTGTCAAGCACAAACTAACACACCATTGTAAAGCAATTATACTCCAATAAAGATGTTAAAAAAAAAAAAACCTATTTCCTGATTTCTTTCCACTGTATCACATCTCTATTAAAATAAGAGGACTGTGAGTTTCCTAATGTTGTTTTTAGAAACAGTCCAATCATATTCTTTTTTTTTTTTTTTTTTTTTTTTTGACACTACACCACCAGGGAAGCCCCAATCATACTCTTTTAAAAAGCTAAAATGTACAGATGCCTACAATGCAATTTCCTCCAAGCTGCCACTAATAATTTTTCTATTATTAAGAGCAAAAACAAACACACCTTCATTGCTGGCAAGAGAAATTCTGGAATAAATGGTAGTACAAGCGACAGCAACAAAATTTTTAAGTCTAAGGCTGGAGGGTGAGTTTGCTCTTCCTTACCACAAATTTCTATTTTACTGTGTTAATTCATTAAGTTTAGAATACTGATTAAGTACCACCCTTTTAAGGAAAGACCTATGTTAATTACTCAAGGCACCCCAATACTAACTTCATGTAATTGTAACAGTTATTAATACTATTCACTCCATCCTATGGGTTAGAAGGGAAATAAAGATACTTCTCAGCAAAAACAATATAGACAGAAAGGGTGGGAGGGAGGTCCAAGAGGGAGGGGATATATGTATACATACAGCTGGTTCACTTTGTTCTACAACAGAAACTAACACAACGTTGTAAAGCATCTATACCGCAATTTAAAAAAAGAAAAAAAAAATATATATATAGACAGAAATGAGGAAACAGTTTCTAGATTAAGCACACCAAGGGTATATCCAAAATAAAAAATAAAAATAACACTCTGAAACAAAAGTTACCTGTAACTCCAGAACATTTTAATTCTAAAGAGCTTTAATATATAAAAAGCCCATTTCCAAATATCTATCAAAAAGAGAATGAATAACAAGTCCCATCAGAGCTGGGGAAACATTTTTTTTTAAAAGGAAGGGGAGGGATGAAGGTAGATAACCATTTTTTTTCAAAAAGATAAAGACAAAACACTGCTTCCTCAAATAACCACTCAGAATGTCACTTGAGATGAGTAGGCAGGAGGAATATAACTGTCCATATTTGCCTTGTATACAGTACTGGGCAACTAAATGCCAACTTAGCTATTTAGGAATGGCTTGCTAAAACGTTGAAAAAATGAAAGACTTCATCCTTGTCATAGACTGCCACTTCGGTGGAACATTCAGTGCACATGACTGGGTGATAGATTTCTTCCACATCTGTCTGTGCCTGCTCCGCAGCATCTTCTTGGTTAGACCTCATCTTCTTATGGCCTCGCCTTTTCTTCCTGTTCTCTGGGGTTTTGTATCTTAGAATCTCTTCTTTGTTGATAGAACAATTCATTACAAACATTGCTCTATACTGAGTTTTGTATGATTCATGCCTAAGAGGAAAATGAAATGGAGAATTTGGATTTACATTCTATTTTAATAGTTACACATTTAGATAAAATGTGAGAATGCCAAAAACTTACTGAAATACCAACCAAAGTAAAAACATGAGAACAAAACGGGAAATTAAAGAGTTTTTAAGAGTTATTTTAAGAACAGGAAGAGAATTGTTAACAGATACTGATGAATATATCCTCTTTTCTACTGCTCTATAAGTAATTTTTATCTCAGAAAAATATGTTTTGATTTGCTCTTCCACCTTAGACAAGGAAAAGCTATTGGAAACCTGAGAGGTAATGTTTAAAAAATCTTTGACTGTGTCTTTTTCCTGTTGTGACCTGAGACTCTGCCCTCCTCTCATTACTAGGTAGTGCCATTCTGGTCACTATTTTAGTAAAAGCTACAGTTTTAGAAGCTTAAAGAGCATCTGATTTATAACGTCCACTCTTAGCTTTACTCCAACAGTCTAAAGAATAGATAATGTTTTCTTTGTTCTCCTCATACACTTAATATTTTCCTACTTCTTTCTTGACTTAGTAAGTTATTTTCCTTTTTTTCCCCCTTAAACATCATGCAACAGAAATATCTATCTGGTTAGAAACAGTGAAGTCAAGTTATGCCTTCTCATCTCCTCTTCCACCACCACCACTACCAGGCTGGTGTTTCTCAAAACGAAACCATAAAAATTTCATTTATACTCCACCGTACTGTAATCCTATCTTAATATGGAACACAATTTTTACCAAGCCCAATTTCTACTGTTAGATCATGAAGCAACTTTGTTTGGGTACAGGAACCCTGTAACATGGTAACATGGTTTAATTTAAAAGAGAAGCAACTTAAGTACAAAGATATTTTACTTTTTCTTTATTTCATATTCTAGGTGTCAATTTATATACAAAAAGCTTAACAGGGCTTCCCTGGTGGCGCAGTGGTTGAGAGTCCGCCTGCCGATGCAGGGGACACAGGTTTGTGCCCTGGTCCGGGAAGATCCCACATGCCGCAGAGCAGCTGGGCCCGTGAGCCATGGCCGCTAAGCCTGCGCGTCCAGAGCCTGTGCTCCGCAACGGGAGAGGCCACAGCAGTGAGAGGCCCGCTTACCACCAAAAAAAAAAAAAAAAGCTTAACAGCTCATATGGAGAGTACAAAAATTAATTGTTGCAGATGATCAGAAACCTCAAGCTAGCTAATAAGAGTAAATTACATCTGGCTTCCCATTAGTAACTAGAACAAATCCACCACCTAACATCATCATTTAATTTCAGTTAACCTGATTCAGAACATGGACTAAGCCAGACATTTATAAGGCTACCAGAAAAAGAGAAAAGAAAATAAAGAAAAGGAGAGGAAAAGGGCAAAAGTATATTTGGATTAATAGAATATAAGGGAAAAAAACACATGATCATCTCAATTGATGCATAAAGAAAATCTGTAAAATTCAACACTCTTTCGTGATAAAAACACCCAATAAACTAAGAATAGAAGGAAACCTCCTCCATATAATAAAGACCACATATGAAAAATTCATAGCTAACATCATACTTAATGATGAAAGACTGAAAACTTTTCCTATAAGACAAGGAACAAGACAAAAACGCCTGCTTTCACCACTTCTATTCAACAAAGTACTGGAAGTTCTAATCAGAGCAATTACGTAAGAAAAAGAAATAAGGGCTTCCCTGGTGGCACAGTGGTTGAGAATCTGCCTGCCAATGCAGGAGACACGGGTTCGAGCCCTGGTCTGGGAAAATCCCACATGCCACGGAGCAACTAAGCCCGCGCACCACAGCTACTGAGCCTGCGCGTCTGGAGCCTGTGCTCCACAACAAGAGAAGGCTGAGACAGTGAGAGGCCCATGCACCATGATGAAGAGTGGCCCCCGCTCACCACAACTAGAGAAAGCCCTCACACAGAAACGAAGACCCAACACAGCCAAAAATAAATAAATAAATTCATTTAAAAAAAAAGAAAAAGGAAAAGAAATAAAAGCCATCCAAATTGGAAAGGAAGAAATAAAATTTACTTTGTTCACAGATGACATGATATTATATGTAGAAAACTCTGAAGATTACACAAATAAACTATTAGAGCTAATAAACTAATGCAGCAAAGTTGCAGAGTACAAAATGAACACATGGAAATCTGTTGTGTTTCTATACACTAGCAATGAACAATCCAAACAGGAAAGTAGAATAGAGATTACCAGAGGCTGGGGTGAGTAGGGGTGGAGAATAGGGAATTATTGTCTAATGGGTACAGAGTTTCTGTCTGGCGTGACGAAAAAGTTCTGGAAATGGATAGTCATGATGGCTGTACAATTGTGACTGTAGTTCATGTCACTGAATTGTACACTTAAAATGGTTAAAATAAGGAACAAGATAAGAGTGCCCATTCTCAGCACTCCCAGTCAATGTATTTCTGGAAATCTTAGCCAAAGCAATCAGGTAAAAAAAAAAAAAAAAAAAAAAGGAAGGAAGGAAGGAAGGGGGGTGGAGGGAGGAAGGGAGGGAGAAAGGAAGAAAGAAAGAAAGAAAGAAAAGGTGTCCAAATAGAAAAGGAAGAAGTAAAATTGTCTGTTTGCAGATGACATAATCTTATATATATAAAACTCTAAAGACTCCACAAAAAAATGTTAAATAAACAAATTCAGCAAAGATTCAGGATACAAAAGCAATAAACAAAAATCTATTGCATTTTCACTAAGAAACTGAGAAATTAAGAAAACAATCTCATTCAATCTCATCAAAAATAATAAAATACTTAGGAATAAATTTAACCAAGGAGGTGAAAGATCTATACACTGAAAACTATGAAACACTGATGAAAGAAATTGAAGAAAACACAAATAAGTGTAAAGATATCCTGTTTTCATAGATTGGAATAATTAATATTGCTACAATGTCCATGGTACCCAAAGCCATTTATAGATTCAATGTCATCCCTATCAAAATTCCAATGGCATTTTTCATAGAAATAGAAAAAAAATCCTAAAATTTGTTATGGAACCACAAAAGACTCCAAATAGCCAAAGCAATCTTGAGAAAGAAGAAGAAAGCTGGAGGCATCACACGTCCTGATTTCTAACTATACTACAAAGCTATAGTAATCAAAACAGTAGGGGATTGGCATAAAAACAAAGTCATTGATCAGCAGAACAGAATCAAGAGCCCAGAAATAAACCCATGCATACACCATAAACTAATATTTGACAAGGGAGTCAAGAATATTCAATGGGGAAAAGACAGTCTCTTCAATAAATGGTATTGGGAAAACTGGAGATTCATACGCAAAAAACTGAAACTGGACCCTTAACTTACACCACTGACAAAAATTAACTTGGAACAGATTAAAGACTAAAATGTAAGATCTGAAATTATAAAACTCATAGAAGAAAACATAGGGAAAAAGCTCCTTGACATTGGTCTTGGCAATGATGTTTTGGAGCTGACACCTAAAGCACAAGAAACAAAAGCAAAAATAAACACATGGGACTACAGCAAACTAAAAAGCTTCTCATAGCAAAGAAACAATCAACAAAATAAAAAGGCAACCTATGGAATGGTAAAAAAATATTTGCAAATCATATATCTGATAAGGGGTTAATATCCAAAATATATAAGGAACTCATACAACTCAGTAGGAAAAAACAAACAAAATCCGATTAAAAAATGGGCAAAGGACTTGAATGGACATTCCTCCAAAAAAGATATACAAATGGCCAACAGGCACACGAAAAGGTACTCAATATCACAAATCATCAGGGAACCACATATCCGAACTACAATAAGGTTATCACCTCATACCTGTTAGAAAAGGTATTATCAAAGAGACAAGAAATAACAAAAGTGAACCCTTGTGCCCTACTGGAGAGAATGTAAATTGGTACAGCCACTATGGAAAACAGTATGGAGGAGCCTCAAAAAGTTAAAAATAGAACAATCATATGATCCAGCAATCCCACTTCTGGGTATGTATACAAAGGCAATGAAATCACTATCTCAAAAGAGATATCTGGGCCCCCACCTCAGCCAGGTGATCAAGGTCAACATTAATAGTCATAAATCAGGCTTCCCTGGTGGCGCAGTGGTTGAGAGTCCGCCTGCCGATGCAGGGGACACGGGTTCGTGCCCCGGTCTGGGAGGATCCCACATGCCGTAGAGCGGCTGGGCCCGTGAGCCATGGCCGCTGAGCCTGTGCATCCGGAGCCTGTGCTCCGCAACGGGAGAGGCCACAGCAGTGAGAGGCCCACATACCACAAAATAAAAAGTCATAAATCATGTTGATAGTTTGTGCCCATGACATAATGTGATGAAAATAGCACTTTATTTCTGTGGTCTTCCTCCCAGAAACCTACTATTGCAGCCTTACTTACAATAGCCAAGACATGGAAACAACCTACATGTCCATCAACAGATGAATGAATAAAGAAAATATGGTATGTATATACAATGGAATATTAT
Organism: Neophocaena asiaeorientalis asiaeorientalis; assembly: GCF_003031525.2. Classification (NCBI taxonomy): domain Eukaryota; kingdom Metazoa; phylum Chordata; class Mammalia; order Artiodactyla; family Phocoenidae; genus Neophocaena; species Neophocaena asiaeorientalis. The sequence goes on from NW_020172867.1 coordinate 2,617,874, forward strand.
ACAGCCATAAAAAAGAAAAAATCCTGCCACTTGTAAGAACATGGATGAACCTTGAAGGCATTATGCTAAGTAAAAAAAGTCAGACAGAGAAAGACAAATAGTGTATGATCTCACTTATATGTGGAATCTAAAAAAAAAACTGAACTCATAGAAACAAAGTAACTGGTGGTTGGTGGGGAAGGGCAGATGGATGAAGGCGGTCAAAAGGTACTTATAATGAATAAGTTCAGCAGATGAAAGGTACAGCATGATGACTACAGTTAACAATACTGTACTCAATACTGCATACTCAATGTACTGCATACTTGAAAACTGCTGAGAGTAAATCTTAAAAGTTTTCACCACACACACACACACAAAAAAAGGTAACTATGTGAGGTGACAGCTGTGTTAACTAACCTTATTGTGGTAAACATTCTGCAATATATTTGAATATCTAATCATTACACTGTATACCTAAAGCTTATACTATGTTGTATGTCAATTACATCTCAATAAAGCTGGGAAAACAGCTTTATTTAAAATTAAAAATAGGAACTTCCCTGGTGGCGACATGGCTAAGACTCCATGCTCCCAATTCAGGGGGCCCAAGTTCGATCCCTGCTCAGGGAACTAGGTCCCACATGCATGCCGCAACTAAGAGTTCACATGCTGCAACTAAGGAGCCTGAGAGTCGCAACTAAGGAGGCTGCCGCAACTAAGACCTCGCACAATCAAATAAATAAATAAAGTAAAAATTAATTTTAATTTTTTTTAAAAATTAAAAACTAAATTTTTTAAATTAAATTTTTAAAAAATTTTAAATGGTCTAGTTGACAATAAATTGAATATTCAAATGAAGTACTCTTTTACAGCAAAATTTTTAAGACAGTTAAAATAGTAAATTTTATGTTACATGTATTTTATCACAACAGAAAAAAGAAATAAGAGTGTATTTGAGAGATTTTGTCATTCCACAACAAATATGCAGTTTTACTGAACCCTTGTCAGCACTGGCAAGTACTTTATTAGAAAACCTATTTATAACAGACTACATGTAACAAAAATTATTTGTATAAAGATTAGTCATGCAGCACCAGGGATATATGAGGAAAGAACTTTATCAGAATTCCTAAGTACCTCAAAAGTCTATTTCTGATTTAAACAAGGACTACCAAGTGTTTTTTTTTCGTGTGTGTGTGTGTGTGTGTGTGTTGTTATCCTTTATCCATTACCTTTGGCAATCAAGACACAGTGTGGTCATGCAGGCAGGGCAATTCAAGACAGCATCACTATTTGGAAAAGGCTGTTGTTGTTGACGTGGCCGCTGTATTCCAAAACCATGGTAGCTAGAACAGAAAAAGAAGGTGAAGAGGGGAAACACATTAAAACCAGATCTTGCTTTCAAATGCCACTCTCCCAATAAAAGAAACCAGTACCCCTTAGAGAAATGGTTGATTCCAGGAATGGGGCATACAAGATGGACCTGGAACATCCTGTAGGGCCAGAAAGTAAGAAAGTGCTCAGAAAGAAAAAACAAAAAACCCACAATGAGACAGGAATGTTAAAGGGGCACAGGAGCCAACTGAAAGAGTTCCCAATGACTGAAGCCAAAACAATTAGAGCATCAAAATAAAGTAGTATTGAATTATAACCAAAATATAAATAAATACCCATGAGTCCATGCTGACATAAATGACTTAATAAATAAATAAATGGGGGAGAATAGACACATCTCCCATACATAACAATTACAAATAATTTATGAAGATACTCTCCCCTCAAGGAGGAGGAGCATAACTCCAGACTCCTTAAGTCTAGGCTGAACATGTGACATTCTTCCAAAGAGTATGGTACAGAAAGGGGTGGAAAGAGTAACTTTACAGTAGAGAAACCTGACGAATACTACTTCACTATCGTGAACAAGATCGACATTAACAGTCATAAATCACACTGATAGTATGTGCCCTTGATACAAAGTGATGAAAACGGCACTTTACCTCTGTGGTCTTCCTCCCCAAAACCTCTAATTCCAGTCTAATCATGAGAAAAACATTAGATAAATTCCAGTGCTCGCTTCAGCAGCACATATACTAAAATTAGAACGATACAGAGGAGATTAGCATGGCCCCCGTGCAAGGATGACACGCAAATTCACGAAGCATTCCATATTTTTTTATCTATGATTGTTGAATCATTCCATGAAAAGGCACTCTACCACAAGATCAGCTGCATTGTGCGTTTAACGGATGTGGGAGTGGGGGAGTTGCTTGTTCATCCCTTCCGTTTGCACTTGGAACTCCTTTGATACCTCAGAGTTGGGATGGAGCTGGCCAGCCTGTGAAGACCTCCTTTGGGGGGCGCGGGGAGAATTTTTTTCCCCACTTTTATGAAGTGCTTTTGTTTTTTTTTTTTTTGATGAAGATATGTTGTTTTGTATACTATGCTTTCAAAGTGCTAACTGTCATTATCTAGCGTTATCTTGTTGTTTGTACAGAGCTACACTGGCCTAGCACAGGCAGATGTAGATTTTGTTATACTTGTCATAGCTGTTTTAATAAACTTGAGTTCTGCTGCTGAAAAAGAAAAATTCCAATAGAGGAGCCTCCCACGATATACCTGACCAGTGCTCCTCAAAACTGTTAAGGTCATCAAAACCAAGGAAAGTCTGAGAAACTGTCACAGCCAAGCAAAGCCTAAGGAGACATAACAACTAAATGTAACATGGTATCCCGGATGGGCTCTTGAAACAGAAATGGGTATTAGGTAAAAACTAAGGAAATATGGGGGAATTCCCTGGAGGTCCAGTGGTTAGGACTCCACACTTGCATTGCTGAGGGTGTGGGTTCAATCCCTGGTCAGGGAACTAAGATCCCGCAAGCCACGTGGTGGAGAAATAAATAAATAAATAAAGGGTGTCATTTGAAGCCCACTGGGCTTCACTGGGATGGTGCAGGATCAATAATGTGACAGAGATGACTGAGCTTTAAATACAACTGCTACCCAAAGGTAAAACAGGATATTTTTAAAAAAGAGAAAAAAAACCTAAGGAAATCTGAATCAAGTATGAACTTTAGTTAACAATAATGCATCGATTATTAACTGTGACGAATATACCATATTAGCGCATGGCGTTAACAACAGGGGAGATTCGTGCGTTGCTGTTGTTGCGGGGGGTGTGGGCAGTACCATGGCAATTCTCTGCATCATCGGCTCAATTTTTCTGCGCACCTAAAACTATTCTGGCACAGCAGCGGAACTGCCGCCAGATCCACTGCCAGTCCACGCCGCCTGTCGCGCCGCCTGCCCACCCGGCGTCCACTGCCACTGCCACCGCCATGGGAGTGCAGGCGGAGACCATCTCCCCCGGAGAGGGGCGCACCTTCCCAAAGCGCGGCCAGACCTGCGTGGTGCGCTACACGGGGATGCCTGAAGATGGAAAGAAGCTGGACTCCTCCTGGGACAGAAACAAGCCCTTTAAGTTTGTGCTGGGCAAGCAGGAAGTGATCCGAGGCTGGGAAGAAGGGGCTGCCCAGATGAGCTTGGGTCAGAGAGCCAAGCTATCTCCCCAGACGATGCCTACGGTGCCACTGGGCACCTAGGCATCATCCCACCTAATGCCACTCTCATCTTTGACGTGGAGCTTCTAAAACTGGAATGTCAGGAATGGCCTCCTCCCTGAGCTCCCCATTCTTGGATGTGTCATGGAAGGATCTGGTGCCTCCAGATGAGCACAGCGAGTCCATACGGAGCTTTCCCTGATGTTCCACTACACTCTGTATAAATATCTTCCCAGACTGAATGTGTTGTCACCGGCTTTGCTCTTCCCCTTTCTCCTTGTATGTGTGTTGACCTGAACTATATGCCATAAACCTCAAGTTACCCATTTTAGTTTGTTTTCATTTGGGGGTGAACGCTGGGTTTCAGTCCTTTTGATCCAGGTTTCCAGTTACGTATTATTCAAGTATTAACAGCACAAGTAATGGGTTAACTTTAGAATAGGAATTGTTGTGGGGGGGGGGGAAATAATCTATATATATATTTTTTTGGATGAAAGTTTTATCTATTATATATTAAACATTCTTGCTGTTGCAACTGCAAAGCCATAGCAGATTTGAGGTGCTTTTGAGGGCCAAATTATTCTCCAAGTTAAGTGACGTCCTCGGGCTGAATTAAAAGCCCTACCCAAAACTAAAGTGGGAAGGGGAGAGCCTTTGCCTCCACTGTCCCACCTCCACCCTCCCCTTAACCCTCTGCCTTTTGAAAGCAGATCGTTTTCACTGAGATGTTGGACACTACAGGTGTCTATCCCTGGGCCAGCCAGGGACCTCTGAAGCCTAATTCATGGCCTGGATTTTTTTTTTCTTTTTCCATCCTCTGGTTTTTCTAATGGATATTTAGGACTTTTGTAATCTCATAGCTATCCAAGCTCCACTTCCTAAATTTTAAGAATTTCAATCGAAAGTTAAATTGAAGGTGCCGTTTGTAGACACAACACCCATGAAAGCCCAGCCATCATAACAAATCCGAGTGCTGTCTTAAGAAAATGAAGCTGGTCATCACAGCTTCATCATCTCCTGTTTTTTGATGCTCAGCTCCCCGTGCTGATCTCAGTTTGCTGGCTTCTCCTTCACCCCCTCTCACCCCTTTGCTGTCCTGTGTAGTGATCTGGTGAGAGAAATTGCTGCCTACTCCCGCAGCCCTACCGCTACCCCCAGCACTACATATGAGTTTCATTATTGCAATGAAAGTGCCTTATGCTGGCTTTTCTCAAAAAAAAAAAAAACACTATTCTAAAAAATAGTCTACTAATTAAAAACCAAAAAAACCCCATAAAGATACATTTAAAAGGCAAGGGTTGGGGCTTCCCTGGTGGCACAGCGGTTGGGAATCCACCTGCCAATGCAGGGGACGTGGGTTCGAGCCCTGGTGAGGGAGGATCCCACATGCCGTGGAGCAACTAAGCCCGTGAGCCACAACTACTGAAGCCCGCGCGCCTAGAGCCCGTGCTCCACAACAAGAGAAGCCACTGCCATGAGAAGCCCGCAGACTGCAAACGTGCCACAAATACTGAAGGCTGCCTGCCTGGAGCCCGTGCTCTGCAACAAGAGAAGCCACCGCAGTAAGAAGCCCGCGCACCGCAATGAAGAGTAACACCCACTCGTCGCAACTAGAGAAAGCCCGTGCGCAGCAACGAAGACCCAACGCAGCCAAAATAAATAAATAAATAAATATTTTTAAAAATTTAAAAAAAATAAAAAGCAAGGGTTGTGGACTCCCCTGGTGGTGCAGTGGTTAAGAATCCGCCTGCCAAAGCTGGGGACACGTGTTCGAGCACTGGCTGGGCAAGATCCCACATGCCGCGGAGCAACTAAGCCCGTGAGCCACTACTGAGCATGTGCTCTACAGCCCGCGAGCCAGAATTACTGAGCCCGCGTGCCACAACTACTGAAGCCAGTCCTAGAGCCCGTGCTCCGCAACAAGAGAAGCCACCACAATGAGAAGGCCCTGCGCACCAGAAAGACCCAATGCAGCCAAAAAAACAAGAAAAACCCACAACATTGTAAATCAACTATATTTCAATAAAAGTTATTAAAAAAAAAAAAAAGCAAGGGTTGTAAGCTCTAAGTGCCTAAGGATTTTGGTCTGTTTTGTTCCCTGTTGTATTTCAAGAATCTAGAACAGTGTCTGGCATATAGTAGATGCTCAACAGATATTTGCTGATTTAAAGAATAAAGCATGAATCTGCTTATGAAGACACTAAAGTATAAAAATATATATTCTTAAAAGGGGCTTATGGAAAACACCTAAAAATTGAACAGCAAAATGTAAATCATTTGGCATTACTTCCTAAACTCTTTAAATATTTGTGAGGAAAAATACTGAGACCATGTGGTATATATTTCATAATTGTTGTTAAATACCTCCAATGCTTAGCAAATTTCAAAACCCAAACCCCAAGAAAATAACTTAATCATTCATTCAATAGGTGCTAAGTGCCCATACAGCAGTGTGCAAGATGCTTGGCATACAGCATTGAACAAGACAGGTATGATCACTGTCCTTGTGGTGCTTAAAATGTAGTGAATTCATTATTTGAAGCTGGTTTCTGTGGTCTTAAAAGGCAACTACTGCTTGACACAGGAATGTGAATAAGTCAATAAGATGTTATTTCTTCTCAAGATTATGTAAGAATGAAAATACATTCCATCTTACTTCCATGACAAATTCTGTTACCAGAATAAGGAGCTAGACCGTAAGCTCCTTAATTATTTCAATAGCACTCATAGCACTTAAAACGTTCATTTCACACTGTGAGTGTGAAAAATATTCATCACATAAATGCAAGGGGCAGTTGGAGGAAGTGGTGCACTGGTGAAACTAGGAGAGGAAAAAGGGACAAAGTGGGAGGGTGGAAGCTAAAGGGTGGTGCACAAAGACCCACATAACATCACAAGCCCTCTGGGCTTGACATGTACAGATTCCTGGGCCCCACCCTAGCGGAATCAAAACCTCCTAGAGTAGGACTCAAGGGTTTGCATTTCATTCTAACCAGGTGATCCTGAAGCACAGCTAGGTTAGGGGAAAATAGTTGTAAGTTGCCCAGCTTTCACTTTTATGATAAATCAGCCTTTATCAAATCAAATTTGAAAATGGGTATGGAGTTTCCTCTTAGGATGATGAAAACGGTTTGAAATAAATATAGGTAGTGGTTGCACAACATTGTGAATATACTAAATACCACTAAATTGTTTTCTTTAAAATGGTTAACATTATGTCATGTGAATTTTACCTCAACTTTAAAAAATCAAATTTGTATACCGTATACTAACGCATATATATGGAATCCAAAAAAAAAATAAAATGGGGACTTCCCTGATGGCACAGTGGTTAAGAATCCACCTGCCAATGCACGGGACATGGGTTCGAGCCCTGGTCCGGGAAGATCCCACATGCCACAGAGCAGCTGCGCGCATGCGCCACAACTACTGAGCCTGCGCTCTAGAGCCCGCAAGTCACAACTACTGAGCCCACGTGCCACAACTACTGAAGCGCATGCACCTAGAGCCCATGCTCTGCAACAAGAGAAGACACTGCAATGAGAAGCCTGCGCACCACACGAAGAGTAGCCCCTGCTCGCCGCAACTAGAAGAAGCCTGCGTGCAGCAACGAAGAACCAACACAGCCATAAATTAATTAATTAATTAATTTTTAAAAAGGTACTGATGAACCTAGTGGCAGGGCAGGAATAAAGACGTAGACATAGAGAATGAACTTGAGGACATGGTGAGAGGAAGCTGGGGCAAAGTGAGAGTATCATTGACATGTATACACTACCAAATGTAAAATAGCTAGTGGGAAGCTGCTGCATAGCACAGGGAGATCAGCTCGGTGCTTTGTGTCCACCTAGAGGGGTGGGATAGGGAGGGTGGGAGGGAGACGCAAGAGGATATGGGGATATGGGGATATGTGTATACATATAGCTGATTCACTTTGTTATACAGCAGAACCTAACACACCATTGTAAAGCAATTATACTCTAATAAAGATCTATAAAAAAATTTTTTTAAAAATCAAATTTGTAAATAATTAAAAACAACAATTCAAGCATTCAAGTAGAAAACATAACATCCACTGTTTATCCACATAAACTCTTTTTTGGCAGTACCACGGCATGCAAGATCTTAGTTCCCCAACCAGGAATTGAACCCGTGCCCCCTGCAATGGAAGCACGGAGTCCTAACCACTGGACCGCCAGGGAATTCCCCACATAAACTCTTAATCTCCAAGTAATTTTAAATTGTTGATTTGAAAAAAGTCAGTTTTGTTTCTTAAAGGGAGAGACTGACTAGCTATAACAGTCTGAATGTGACAACAATTTTTAAAAAACCAATGGCCTAAATATGTGTGTGTATAACTGAGTCACTATGCTGTACAACAGAAATTAGCACAACACTGTAAATCACCTATACTTCAATTATAAATAATAAATATTTTTTTAAATAAATAAAAAACCAATGGTCTGACTGAAATTTGCTTTTCATTTTTAAAATAAACTATTCAGTAGTTTTTTCACAAACTTAACGCATGTCTGTATAAACATATACACATACACTCAAAATGTGAATATAGCGAAAATCATCTTTTAATCATTTTTCCTAAAGATTCTAATTTTAAATTTAAGTTCTTACCCTCTTCTCTGTGCATCAACCCAGGCCTGATCTCTGTCATCTTTTTCAGGATCATATAGTAATTCATCATTTGTTGGAATTCTGTGTTGTTTCTTCTTCTTTTTCTTGGTCACCTGTGCTAGTTTTGAAAATGTTAACGATATGGCTAAGTATCATGTCTAAAATCCACACCTCTTTTATACAAAATGAAGAAACCTGTTTCCTAAGGTACATATTTTTTCTAGTTATATTTTTCTAAAAAAATATTTTAAACTATTCCTCCAAATAAAGTTCAGAAATGAGTTCAAATAATGAGACGTCAGAGTCCCAAAAAGGCCACTCAAAGTAAGTTAAGAATAGAAAGTTTTTTTTTTCGGCCATGCTGCACGGCTTGTGGGATCTTAGTTCCGTGACCAGGGATCAAACCTGGGCCCTGGCAGTGGAAGTGCAGAGTCCCAACCACTGGACCACCAGGGGAGTCCCTAGAAACTATTTTCTTAAATTCTCCATAAGTTCTCATACATAAAATGCTACTGAAATCAGAACAAAAATGAATGGAAAAAAAAAACTATGGTCATCCACATACACTAGACCTACTTGGGCAGGTCAATGTTAATGTAACAACATATAAAAATATAAAATTGTTTACCATATAAATTTGTTATTTGTGTATTCCATCATAATTACTGATATAATTTAGTTTTAGCTCTTGTTGTTGTGTTCAACTTTGCTCAAATTTATACAAAATCAATTCCAAAGAACAGAGAGATTGATTGATTTAAAAAAAGCAACAAGTTAGGGAAAATTCTGCAAGAGAGTAAAATCTAGAAACTATCTGCAGTTGTGAAAGCAAATGTTGCTGTGCTAAAGAACCTGAAGGAAGAGGGGGCCAAGAGCCCTGAGGAAAGAGATACTGAGTCAGGACACACTCTTCCTCTCCCCAGACATGCCGCTGCAGCACCACCCTCAGTCCCTGTCCTCAGGTGTGTTCCCATCTGTTCTTATGCGCAATCCTGCTTTTGTTTTCACATCAACTGCCTGCAATTTCTTAAAAGATGAAACTCAAAGGGAAAACCTAATATCAAATAATTGCTAGGTAAACCTTCCTTCATAAAATATAACTGCTAAACCTGGTAAACATGTTACTTACCTGATTTGTCTTCATCCTCAGAATCAGAATCAAAATATATATCATCATAGTACTTTGTCGGAGCTGTTCCAACTTTCCCATTTCCTGAGGAAGACCCTAGTCAAACCATAAGGGAAGTTTAAAAACTGAATCATACTGGATTGGCAAGGAAAAAAACTCCATATATTCTTCCATCACTTCAAAGTGATATCAACTCATTCCCAATTTCATTTGGGTGGAAGAATACTTTCACATCAATGACTTACTGGATTTCTATGCCCTATGCAATTACAGAGAACTTCCCCTCCTTGAATAACTGTTCCAAATCATGAGAAAGTTATTCTCTCCCCCTTCCCACAAAGAGACTGAAAGCATATATAAATAATGATAAAAGCACATCTAATTAAATAAAATAGCCATATTTTCACATTGCCGGCATATATCTCTCTACCTTTCAGCCGTGCAGTATACTGTGGAGAACAGAATAAACATCTTGTTTTAAGGAACTTTAGAAGAAAGAGGATAAGAGCTCTACAAAGAGTCAGGCAGAATGAGTCAAGGACACATTCTTCCTCTCCTCAGCTGTGCCTAGTGCCATGACATCACCTATACTTATGCCATCATATGCCTGCATCCCTAATTCTTCCTCTTAATTAACATCTGCTTTTGCCTTTATCATTATTACATATGCTTTCAATTCTAAACAGTTATATATAGCATAACAACATGGAAACCAATTCTGAGGAGTCCTACCTTCACAAACAAGTTTTCAAGTCAGATATATTTTACATAGAAACCAAGTATCAAAATGAAGTATGTTTCATTACTTACTAAAATGAGACAGGAATTTGTGGTGACACATCATTCAACCTGCTATATCAGTGCTATATAACCTTAAATATACTTCTATAAGCTAGTGTGTCTTTTTTTCTTTTATCCTGAGGTAAAAATTACAAAAGGAAATCATACAAGTAAACAATGCTAAACAGTCTCTTTCCAGCAACACAGGAAACTTCTCACTAGCAATGAAAGAAAACTACGCTCAGGTTGCCAAGCACATTTATTCATTCATTCAATGAGTATTTACTGAGCACCTAGTGAAAGTGCTGGGGCCATAACAGAGCACAAATAAGGGTCCCTGCCATTATGGAACTTAGAAAAATATCTATATGAAAATCTAACTAAAAATTTACCTGTTTCTAGAGAGGATAACTTGTCCTCCATTGTTTTTATGGTGGAATTTAATTCAGCTTCCATTTCTTTTTCAAATTCATCTTCACTAGAGGATTCACTTTCTCCAGTAAGACATTCTCTGATAAGTTTTCGTTTTTGCTCGGGAGTTCCATGTAAAAGCACATCCACCTCATCTTCAGAACTAGAACACATTTAAATCATAAAGAATATAAATATTAAAGAATTAAAATAACTTCAAATGCCTATCATCTCACTGCCCAACAAATTTAAATTTTATAAGGTTACATTTGATTCAGCTATCATTACATACAGCTCTTCTCACTTGATAGTTCAACCATTTCTGCATATTTCCAAATATACTTTTTAACGTCTGCATAACATTTCCCCTTGCAGATGCTGTACAGTTATTTCTCTTCGCTATTAAACACTACAATGAATATCTCCGTATATATAATTTTGTTTCTGTTGATTTCCTTAGGTTAAATGTCTAAAATTAGATGCAAACGTCTTCCTGACTTCTAGAATTATCACACTACTTTCCAAGAGTACTGCACCAATTCATAATTCCATCAGCAATGAAAAATTTACCTCACAGAACTGGGAGTTTGTTTTAAACTCTGGATACGTAAATAAAACTTAATATATGTAACAAATAGATAGCTAATACATCCACACAAAATGTAACAGACAGTAAGTAAATATTACAGTTTAAAAGGCATAGTGCTACGGAGAACTAAAAAGAGAGAGAGGGCTAAATTATATTCCAAATTCTCCTGAGCAATTTCTGCCAATTTCCTTGGCCTTTTGTGCCTGGGTTTCCCCATCAATAGCAGTATGACAGAATTAAACGAGATATCAGAAGGAATGAAATGTTATCAAGATGAAATGCCTAAGACTTTTCTACTATAATCAATAGTACACACATAATGTTCAATTATTCATGATCTGATGAGCGGTTACAGACTATTCCTGGGTTTTGCTTCTCTATTTTTCTCTTCTACAACAATGCTTGTGAGCCTCAAGCAGAAGGTAAATAAGAAAAATACAATTCACACCAATCAATTTTGCTAATGATAGAGGACTTATCCAGATTCTACTTCCAAGAAAATTCCCCATCTGACATTCCTCATCCTGACCAGCATGCTCCCTTTCTCCATTACCACTATATTCACTCAGGTCCTCTTTTTTTTTTTTTACATCTTTATTAGAGTATAATTGCTTTACAATGGTGTGTTAGTTTCTGCTTTATAACAAAGTGAATCAGTTATACATATACATATGTTCCCATATCTCTTCCCTCTTGCGTCTCCCTCCCTCACTCAGGTCCTCTTAACTCTGCCTGTACCACCATGGCCTAAGGATCTCCAGGTCTCTTTCCACCCTTAACCCTGCTGCCAGAATGTTATTCCTAAAGAACTCTCATCACATCACTACCCAAATCCAAAAGAAAATCATCCGTGACCAAAACTCTAAGTACAGCATTCAAAAGAACCTTTCACAATCTGGTTTCAACCTATCTTTCCAGCCTTACCTCTCACTACTACCCTTGAACTACCCCAGTACTCTTCAACTGGGGGGCAATTTTGCCCCCCAGGGAACATTTGGCATAGCTAGACATATTTTTGATTATCACAACTGGGAGGTGGGAGGAGGGGTACTGGCATCTAGTGGCATATTTACTCCCTGCTGTAAAAGAGGTGGATTCTCCAAGCTCAAGTGGTCCTCAGCCATGGTACCAACCCAATGAATGTGTAGCACCCACCTGGGCCTCTCCATGTAACCCCTACAGGAGTTGGGAAGTAAGAGCAACCAACACAAACATGATGCCCATGCTGTATGCTCTGCTGTCAGGTGTCTCCAACTCAGAAGACTCATGTGTTCTGCCAGCTTCCATGAAACAGTACTACGCTATAAAAGATTCACTTCTAGGTATGGTAAAATCAAATCCTGAGAGACACCTCTTAAACACCTCTCTAACACAATCTCCCTTTTTAAAATGAGCATTCGATTCAGAGCCTTGAGCGGGCAATACTGCCTAATAACACTGTTTTGTTTTCAAAGTATTTATTTTTACCGTTACCTTACCAGTAGCAACTGTCACAGGAATATAAAGCCTCTTTAAAGACATTTAACTACATGGGAATTCCCTAGTGGTCCAGTAGTTAGGACTCCGTGCTTCCACTGCTGGGGGCCCAGGTTCAATCCCTGGACGGGGAACTAAAATCCTGCAAACCGTGAGGCCAAAAAAAAGACATTTAACTACAAAAATGTAAATTAACTTAAAGAAAAAGATTAACTAAATAATAAGAGGGGTGAATACAGGGATGGTAATGGCAGAATAGCTCAAGTTCAGGAAACACTGAATCCAATCAAACTGAATTACTAATTGAGGCCTAGGTCCAGTTTCACAAACTGGACCCATTAATTGAAATTCTTCATAAGGGAATCTTGGAATCCATTCTCATTCCCCACAACAGAAATCTTCAGAGCAGTGTGATCTCCCATGCCTATAATCCCTCCTCAGGATAATATAAAGAAACATTGTGGCTGAAAGAAGGACAGTTCCACTGAAAGCTTAGTTGTACAGAATGTTTTAAAGTTTATGAACAGGATCTGCTGACAGCTTAAAAAATGGCTAAATTTTCCTGGAAATCTCTTGTCAAAATAACTGCAATTTTCCTCCAGATAGGATTAATCCCTCCCTTCTGCAAATTCCCATAGAACTTCATCTGTGACTATCCCAGGTCATCTTCTTCTACAGTGGTCTTCAGAGATACACGTTTACTTCCGAGACATATATCTTCCGAGATATATTTATCTTATGTCCCCTACTTTACCGTTAAACCTGTCAAAGACAAAAATCTTATGACTAACCTTTGTAGCCCACAGCAAGCATACAATAGGTGCTCAAAAAAAAAAGTTAAATACCCCCTTATTTCTGTTTATTGCAGTTTAGTCTCATGATGGTCACTTCACAGTAACTCCCATGTGCCTCACAACATACTCGTGATATACTTATTACACCTCCATTTTATAGATGAGAAACCGACGATAAAGGACTTGCCTTCGGTCACAGTGCTAGTAGCTGCAGAAGCAGGATTCGATTTCACGGCTTTTGAATCTTACGCCTAATTCCAGAATGTGCCCCTTACCCGCGCCAGTGTCGGTCCCGCCTCCCCCGTGGCTACGCGACCTCACCAGACCCCCCTCGGCCTCCCACAGGCGACAGCGAGGCGCGACAGGGGCCCGAACCGTTGGACAGAGGATCCGCACGGGTCCGGCAAGCGCAGCGAGAGGGGGAGGCCTCGGCCTGGCCTCGGCCCGAAGCCTCGGGGACCGGGGCGGGGTAGGGGCCTACCTGCTCAAAGCCGGCTCCTCGTCACTAGGCTCTTCAACTGCGTAGGGGTCATAGTCATCGTGGAGGCGGTTCATGGCGGCCTACCCCCTCCGATACCGTCCACAGGCGTCAGCAGAGTACCTGCTTTCTCCGCAAGTCCCTTTCCTAAAGCGCTCCAGCACCACTTCCGCCCGCACGTCCTCGCGCTCACTGCGCGCCTGCGCAGATCTTCCAAGCGAGGGGCTGGAGGAGGAAGCGGGGGAGGGGCCGCGAGAAGGGGATATATATATATGTATGCGTGTATATATATGTATGCATATATATATATATATATATATAGTTTTGGCCATGCCCTTTGGCTAGTGGAATCTTAGTTCCCTGACCAGGGATTGAACCCAGGCCCATAGCAGTGAAAGCGTGGAGTCCTAACCACTGGACCGCCAGGGAACTCCCTTCCCTGGTTTTCAACTATTGTTCCACCCAACTCTTTTCGAGGTATAATACTCTCCCATGAGTCACAGTGATGTGAAGGAGACACTTGTTGGGGAACCCATTTTTCCTTTTCTGAGAATGGTGGCCCTCCTCAAGGATGTGCCCTTATATCCATATTCATTCTGATCCACAAAAATTGAGTCATTACTTATTTACTCCCATAAACTTAAAATTAAGAATTAGAGATTCTGGGACTTCCCTCCCTAGTGGTGCAGAGGTTAAGAATCCACCTGCCAATGCAGGGGACACGGGTTCGAGCCCTGGTCCGAGAGGATCCCACATGCCGCGGAGAACTAAGCCTGTGGCCCACAACTACTGACTGAGCCTACATGTCACAACTACTGAAGCCCGCGCGCCTAGAGCCCGTGCTCAGCAAAAAGATAAGCCACCGCAATGAGAAGCCCGCGCCCTGCAGTGAAGAGTAGCCCCCGCTTGCCGCAACTAGAGAAAACCCGCGCAGCAACAAAGACCCAATGCAGCCAAAAATATAAACAAATAAATAAATGAATTTATTTAAAAGAAAAAAGAATTAGAGATTCTAAGGAGTTGGCTGTAATCCTACAACTGGTAACAGAACAAGTAAACTCAGGGGCTGAGCCTGCCATTTTTGGTGGCTGCTTGGGGGTTACATATGCTAATGATGAGCAAGCAAAGAAAAGCACGAGTATGTAGCAAACTGAAACAGAGGCTTTCCCTGAGCCCCTTGTCAAAAACTGTAAGCCCTCAACCCCACCCTCTTCTCTCCATCCCATCTTCTCTAACCCTAAATCCACTTTTCCCCCTTCAACTTCATGTTACTTATTTGTTTGCTTACTTCTGTCTCCCTCTTCCATTTCTCTATCGCTGCACAAAAACATCACCCCAAAACTTAAGAGCTTTAAAACAAAAACACTCATCTATTTTTATCCAAATCTGCAGTTTTGAAAGGCATTACCCTGATCCCCAATGTCTAGGGTCTCGGTTTGGGACTAAAACCCGAGCATGTCTCTTTTCCATGCATCGTTCTCCACAAAGCCTTGGGCTTCTGTTGAAGGAGATGATTGGTGGGCTGTGACCACTGGTTGATCTTTGAGCTGGACTCAGGCAATCAATTTTCCTCACCTGCTGCCCTATCCTTGCAATGTACACTTTGCCTCCTGTTCCCCTCCTGTTCCTCCCCTGTTCAGACAGTGGGAGCTGTCCGAATGATGAAGCCTTGAGGGAGTAGGGTGTTGTTGAGACCATCTGGACAGTATACCTGACAACCCAGTTAAGGCTTCTGTATAAACTTTTAAGAATTGGCTGGGGGACTTCCCTGGTGGCACAGTGCATAAGACTCTGTGCTCCCAATGCAGGGGGCCCAGGTTCGATCTGTGGTCAGGGAACTAGATCCCACATGCGTGGCGCAACTAAGGAGCCAGCGAGCTGCAACAAAGGAGCCCACCTACTGCAACTAAGACCCAGCGCAACCAAAATAAATTTTTTTAAAAAAAGAGACCTTTAAAAAAAAAAAAAAGAATTGGCTGGCAGGGATAGAGATCTTCTACTCTTTCAGCACCCAAAACAATCCTAGTAAGTTCCCTTGCCTCTTAAACCTGCCTGCCTCTTTCTTTACTCTCTCCTTAGTGAGGGAGGGGAGACAGTTTGTAAACCAGCAGCTTCCTCACAACATGGCAGCCCCAGAGTTGTCAGCTTTCTCACTCACAGCTCAAGTCTCCCACACAGGGTTCTCAGAGGCCCAGAAGGAAGCTGCAAGCCTTCTGCTGACCTAACCTCGGAATCCCCCGAACATTACTTTGGCCTCATGCTGTTGGTCAGCCTGGTCACTAAGTCCAGATTCCAGGAGAGGGGTAGATATACCTCTCAATGGGCAGAATAGCTGGGATATAAAAGGTCTCAGTTTACAGTCTTAAAAATTGTGTTTGGAATTCCCTGGTTGTCCGGTTGTCAGGACTCCGCGCTTCCACTGCAGGGGGCCCAGGTTCAATATCTGGTCGGGGAGCTAAGATCCTGCAAAATGCCTGGCACGGCACAAAGAAATAAACAAAAGTTTGTTTGTCTCACCGTCTAAAAACAAAATGAGAGTTCAATGAATTAAATGGACTATTTCAGAACTCGTGAATTGACTATTAAACATAATCGACTGTTTTTAACAAATTTTAAGTGTTTTAAATGTTTCAAGTATTTTAAAATACTTTGTGGGGGAGTTCCCTGGTGGCCTAGTGGAGTCAGGCTTTCACTGCCTGACCCAGGGTTCAGTCCCTGGTTGGGGAACTGAGATACCATAAGCCACGCGGCACGGCCAAAATAAAACAAAAAACTTTTGTGTTTGCCGGTACTATATACTTAACTCCAGCACTGCACAATTTACAAAGTGGAAGAAGTTTGTAGCAATACTTTGCCCTGTTTAATTCAGTGTTAAAATTTTGACTTTTTTTCCTTTAGTTTTCAGCAGGTTTAGTTGTTGTGTGTTTTGAAGCAGTTCATGTGTTGAAGCAGTTGATGAGACGCTACCTCAAGAGGACGCCACGAACAAAACGATCGCTTTTAAGTTGATTGGGGAAATCTTACTACGTAAATGCTTAATGGGGGTGGGGAGGAGGGAAAGGTCCTCATAATAACCATGCCTAGTGGGGATGAGTTCGGTCGGCTGCGAAACCAAAACCAGAAGGTGAGACCAGCCCCGACTCACACCCTCAAATGCCTGGCACCAGGCGCCCCGAACTCCAGCCATCCCCATCGCCCCTCCGGGTCCCGATTCTTCGCCGCGCACCCACGCCACCTGGACCACCAACGGCAACGTGTCTCCGCTGGGAATTAGAAGGTCCCACATCCACCACAGAGGACGTGGTGTACATCTAGAGAAACCTGGAGGTCAAGGAAACCTGTCCTAGGCTCTTCGAGGCCACACAAGCCAAAGAGAAAGTAACAAACTAGAAACCCGCCTGAGGGCTAACTACCCCCAAACATAGTGATTTCTCAATGGATATGACAAGGGTCACTCAACCTGTCTGCCTGTTTCTCTACCATAAAAGACAATTATTGA
>NW_020172868.1:0-391 GCF_003031525.2 Neophocaena asiaeorientalis asiaeorientalis
ACTATTCTACCCAAAGCAATGTACAGATTCAATGCAATCCCAATACACTGCCACTGGCATTTGTCACAGAACTAGAACAAAAAATCTCACAATTCATATGGAAACACAAAAGACCCCGAAAAGCAATCCTGAGAAAGAAAAACAGAGCTGGAGGAATCAGGGTCCCTGACTTCAGACTATAGTACAAAGCTACAGTAATCAAGACAGTATGGTACTGGCACAAAAACAGAACTGTAGATCAATGGAACAGGATAGAAAGCCCAGAGATAAACCCATGCACATATGGTCATCTTACCTTTGATAAAAGAGGCAAGAATATACAGTGGAGAAAAGACAGCCTCTTCAAAAAGCGGTGCTGGGAAAAGTGGACAGCTACATGTAAAAGAATGAA
>NW_020172868.1:582-805 GCF_003031525.2 Neophocaena asiaeorientalis asiaeorientalis
AAAGCTTTTGCACAGCAAAGGAAACCATAAACAAGACCAAAAGACAACACTCAGAATGGGAGAAAATACTTGCAAATGAAGCAACTGACAAAGCGTTAGTCTCCAAAATTTACAAGCAGCTCATGCAGTTCAATAACAAAAAATAAACAACCCAATCCAAAAATGGGCAGAGACCTAAATACACATTTCTCCAAAGAAGATATACAGCCTGCCAACAAACACA
>NW_020172869.1:0-125 GCF_003031525.2 Neophocaena asiaeorientalis asiaeorientalis
TAACCTGTCCCCTAAAGCGTCACTGTCCCCTAACCCTAACCATAACCATAAACCTATCCCTTCCCCGAATCCTTACCTTAACCCGTCCCCTAAACCTAACCCGTACGCTAACACTAACCTGTACC
>NW_020172869.1:518-1318 GCF_003031525.2 Neophocaena asiaeorientalis asiaeorientalis
AACCCTAACCCTAACCCTTACCCGAAGCCTTAACCTAACCCGTCCCCTAATCCTAACCCGTACGCTAACACTAACCCGTACTGTAACACGTACTCTCACCCTAAACCGTTGTCGTACCCTAACCTGTCCCCTAAACCATCCCCGTCCCCGAACCCTAACCCTAAACCTAAAACTTACCCGAAGCCTTACGCTACCCAGTCCCTTAATCCTAACCCGTACACTAACAATATCGCTTACCCTAACATGTACGCTCACACTAAATTGTTGTCATACCCTAACTTTTCCTCTAAACCATCCCCGTCCCCTAACCATAACCCTAACCCTAACCCTAACCCTAACAGTTACCCGAAGCCTTACCCTAACCCGTCCCCTAATCCTAACCCGTACGCTAACACTAACCCATACCCTAACACGTACGCTCAGCCTAAACCGTTTTCGTACCCTAACCTGTCCCCTATACCTTCCCCGTAACCTAACCCTAACCCTAAACCTAACCCTTACCCGAAGCCTTACACTAACCCGTCCCCTAATCCTAACCCGTACGCTAACACTAACCGTACCCTAACACGTACGCTCACCCTAAATCGTTGTTGTACCCTAAACTTTCCCCTAAACTGTCCCCGTCCCCTAACCCTAATTTAACCCTAACCCTAACCCTAACACTAACCCAAAGCCTAACCTGTCCCCTAAACCGTCCTCGTCCCGTAAACCTAACCCTAAAACTAACCCTAACCCTAACCCAAATCCTTACGCGAAGCATTACACTAACCTGTCCCCTAAAACGTCCCCATCCCCTAACC
>NW_020172870.1:0-988 GCF_003031525.2 Neophocaena asiaeorientalis asiaeorientalis
CACATAGCTAATTAAATACTATTTCTGGGTGTGTCTGTGAAAGTTTTTTTCCATCTTCCACCTTTAGATTAATATAGAGAGAAGTGACATATTGGTTCTGTTTCTCTGGAGAACACTGGCTAGTATACATCTTTTGTTTAAGAGAAATTCAGGAATTTTTCTTGAGAAAGATAAAAGGAACAACTACAAAATTAGGAATGAGTGACAAGAGTGTTGTCTAAAATGTAAAAATGCAAAGCAAAATTTATTAGATAAAATTAAGTGAATAACTTCATAATAAAAAGTTGTAGGTACTAATGAATGCATAATAGTAACGACTCCATGTTTTACATAAAGAATCAATTAGAAAAAAAGAGATTTATATAACTAACCCTTTTGTCAGAAATTAATACTTTTTTTACTTGCAACTATTCAACTAGACAAAAAAAAATAAGATAGAAGAGGACTTTCAAGATGGTGGAGGAGTAAGACGTGGAGATCACCTTCCTGCCTACAAATATATCAGAAATACATCTACACGTGGAACAGCTCCTACAGAACACCTACTGAACGCTGGCAGAAGACCTCAGACTTCCCGAAAGACACCCTCAGGCGACCTACACACAGAGGCAGGGCCAAATCCAAAGCTGAGCCCCTGGGAGCTGTGTGAAAAAAGAAGAGAAAGGGAAATCTCTCCCAGCAGCCTCAGGAGCAGCAAATTAAATCTCCACAAACAACTTGATGTGCCCTGCATCTTTGGAATATATGAATAAACAACGAATCATTCCAAAATTGAGGTGGTGGACTTTGGGAGCAACTGTAGAATTGGGGTTTGTTTTCTGCATCTAATTTGTTTCTGGTATTACATTTATCTTAGTTTAGTATTTAGAATTTATTATACTAGGTAGATTTGATTATTGATTTGTCTGCTCTCTGCCTTTATTATATATATATATATATTATATATATTATATATATATATACATATATATGTATATATATGTATATA
>NW_020172871.1:0-1424 GCF_003031525.2 Neophocaena asiaeorientalis asiaeorientalis
CAGTCCCTACAGTCATAACATTTATCCTTGAGGTTTAAGCTATCCTGCTACGCCACCTTCCGTAACTCCCTCAGGCTATCATCCACTGACCCTAGCCATCCACTGCTCTCTGCCCCAACCTACCACCGTCCAGATGACTCCAACTTCCACATCAATCACTCAACAACTGGACGTTCTCAATTCCAGTGAACATCTGTACAACATACTAGCCAAACTCTCTCACAGACACACTCTGGTTTATTCTTCACCCTAAACTCCTCTACCTCTCACATCTAAAACGAAAATATCCCAGTGTTGGCCTGAAGCCCCTAGACATGCTGCTCTCTCATTCTTCTACTCTCTCTACAGGTGCTCTTTTATCTCACTGAGCCCTCCGATTCCTTGGCCTCTGTATTGTCTGCACATCTGCACTCTCCCTCTTCTGTCTCTCCCTCCTGTCACCATTGATTTGGTATGGGGTTTCTCCCTATTATTTTTTTTTTGCGGTACGCGGGCCTCTCACTGTTGTGGCCTCTCCCGTTGCGGAGCACAGGCTCTGGACGCGCAGGCTCAGCGGCCATGGCTCCCGGGCCCAGCCGCCCCGCGGCATGTGGGATCTTCCCGGACCGGGGCACGAACCTGCGTCCCCTGCATCGGCAGGCGGACTCGCAACCACTGCGCCACCAGGGAAGCCCCTATTTTTTTTTTAATGGCCGTGCCGCACAGCTTGTTGGGATCTTAGTTCCCCAACCCGGGACGGAACCCGGGCCCCGGGCCACTGCCGAGTCCTAACCACTGGAACGCCAGGGAATTCCCTGGGCTTTCTCCTCTTCTCCTACTCACACTCAGGCATACTAAGTGGTCAATATATCTACCACCGCTTATTCTTCTACGCTTATAACAACTTCGGTATCTCCACATCCAGTTATCACCCATAGCCAATCAATTGTTGACTTTCAGTTCTATACACTTCTTCATGTGTTTCCAGTACCCCTACCTTAGTCTAGGACTTCAGCTTCTCTCACATAAATCACTGCTATAATGAGCACTCCATTCTTGCTCCTCTCTGATCCTTTCTTCAATTGCCTTCAGAGTGATATGTCTAAAACACAAATTACTTCCCAAATAGAGCCCCTTGATGTCTTCTTGTAGCCTTAAGATTGAAGTCTACACTGCAGTCTCTGGGGAAATGCAAATGGTCAATAGACACATGCAAACATGTTCAACATCACTAATCATCAGGGAAATGCAAATCAAAATCACAATGAGACATCACCTCACAAAAGGACACACGTAACAAATTTCGGCGAGGATGTGTAGAAAAGGGAACCATCCCACACAGTTTCGCAGGAGTGTAAAGTGTTGAGCCACTGTGGAGAACAGTATGGATATTTCTCAGAAAATTGAAAACAGTTTTAGTTGTTAGAACTACCATACGACCCAAC
>NW_020172872.1:0-4070 GCF_003031525.2 Neophocaena asiaeorientalis asiaeorientalis
ATAATGATTTTTAAAGGAAACATAATAGAAATATAACAACAGAACCTTCACCACTCAAGGCTGGGTCTGGAACAACCTACATAAATGTTCCATTGTTAAAATATTGAAAGATGTATTCAATAGAAATATCAACAAAAATGACAAATAATAAGGGCAGCGGAATGCTGAAATGTTCTATCTTTATCATTAAAGTGGCAGAAAATCATTTATTAGTAGGCACTGGGGGCAGAAGATGCCTGATTTTATATCTTTGTCATATTTGTACAGTTGTTTCAACAAGTTACTTACAGACAAAATGGAAAAACAAGGAGGTTTGTGCCTGAGATCACGTTGATGTGAAACCGGGGATGGCCACCTTGTGCCAGGTGAGTTAAGTTTACCTGGCAGGTAGACCGCAGAGCTCCTGAGAAGCAAGGGTTGGAATTTTTCTGCTGGGTGCCCCTTAGGTTCTGTGACTTGACTGATTGTGAGTCATGTTTTGGGAATGATTGTGAGTCATGTTTTGGGAAAGACGTGATCACAGGAAAAGGGTGGGAATAGAGTGATTTGGGGAGCAGCTAACATCATTTATCACGGCTCACGGCCTGAATGAATTTTAAAGAAACAGGAAAACAAATGCTTCTTATGGAATCAGAGAATGTGAGGGCTGGACAATTCCAGAAAATGAGGAACATCCTTCCCATTTTCCAAATGAGAAAACAGAGGCCCAGCAAGGTGAAATACCCCACCCAAGTTCACCCGTTTCTCCTTCCCACTACATGGTCCATGAAAGCAGGACTCTTCCTGTCGTGATCACTGCTGAATGCCAAAAAGGGCCAGGCATCTAGCATCTGCTTCAAAAATTTTGGTTGACTGTAGGAACAGTGCTATTTCTTTCTTTCTCACTCTTATTCAGGATTGTGCCAAGAACTCCCCAGTTTTCAATGTAATCGATAAATGTAAATATTGAGTTTTGTTGTGATGAGGACTTAGGCTTTGAAGGTAACAGACTTGGTTCAGATCCTGGTTCTGCCACTCAATAGCTGTTTGGCTTTGGGAAAATTACTAAACCTCTCTGAGCTTATTTCCTCCTCTGTAAAGTGGGGATAAATGTATCTGAACCAGCAGAGCACCTGCATGAGAGATGTGGACTAAATATTGGTCTTTCTCACTCTACCACGCCATCTCTCTGTTCTTCCCAGAGAAGTTGTACAGAAGGATATAGTACTTTTTAAAAAATAATTAATTAATTAATTTTTGGCTGCGTTGGGTCTTCGTTGCTATGAGCGGGCTTTCTCTAGTTGTGGTGAGTGGGGGCTACTGTTTGTTGCGGTGCGCGGGCTTCTCATTGCGGTGGCTTCTCTTGCTGTGCTTGTTGTGGAGCACTGGCTCTAGGCGCGCGGGCTTCAGTAGTTGTGGCCTGCAGGCTCAGTAGTTGTGGCGCATGGGCATAGCTGCTCCACGGCATGTGGGAACTTCCCTGACCTGGGCTCGAACCCATGTCCCCTGCATTGGCAGGCAGATTCTTAATCACTGCGCCACCAGGGAAGTCCAATACAGTACTTTATAAAGAGGGGTTTTAATTTATTTCAGATAGTGTACATGTTTCTTGTGGAAAAGATTATTCCACTATAGAAACATTAACACGCGATACCACTACAAATGCAGTATTCTATGGGCTATATCTTATCAGTAAAGTTTATAAGTAATTGGGCAAATGCCAAAGCACTAGGTACTGGGGAGTAAGAAGACTCAAATCTGGGGTGCCCCCGCACCCCAATTTCAAGAGCAGGGTGTGTTTTTCAAATCCATGTTTCATATGGTCTTTGTTTCTTATCCATCCTCTGTCAAGAAGGCTGAGATCCTCCGCTTTCACATCCTCCCGGCTGGCTGTGCCCCAGCTCCCACCCTGGAACCTCGGCATGCCTGGGTGTGCCTGCTCTCCGTGTGCATCACCAGCTTTGCCAGGGAGCTGCTGTATTGTGCACTGTTTGCTGTACCCTTAAGTACCTAGACCCTTCTGGTACATGAGGTACACCCTCATCACCATGAGTGAACACCCATCCCCTTACCTTATATCCTGCCTCTAAGCCAGGCCTGGGAGTGACTACAGTGTGCGTTCAGCTATGTGAGCTGTTGGGATCAAAGTGAAGTTCCCAACTTTTGAAGTTGCAGGCTTGAGGGGCACACAGTGATTTAAAGTCGGGTCACCTGACTTAAAGCGGGGGGCTGATTGATTTAAAGCCACGACAGCTGACTTAAAGCCTGCGTCCCTCAGCTGCAGGACAAGACCAACTTTGGGGGTGCACGGGTTCGCTCCAAGCCAGCACTGCTGTTCAGGAAGAGCTTCCAGTAGCGGCTTAGTGCAGGGGGACTTGGTGCGTTGTCTTGCCCCTGCCCTCAGAGGCGGGCCATCTGCTCTTCTGGAGGAGAATCAGGGAGGGGGAAGTGCAGAGTCCCGGCTGTAGTTGCAGCACCCCTTGTCTGATGGCAGGCAAGGCGGGGCGGGGCTGTGTGGTGTCCTGGGGCTGGACTCACCAGGGCAAGTCAGCCTCTAAGCCTCCTAACCTCCCCCCACACACCCCACAAGAGTTTCCAATAATATGTAATTGCGCCTTAGGTTCTTGGTCTTCAAACTCATACCCAGGCTCCCAGGTCCCTTGATTCAGCCAATTCCTCTGTGCTCTTTCTTCTATTAGATACAGTCTCAGAGGGAGGGGCTGGGGGATGGGACTGGAGGGTCCCCGGCAGCACTGGCCTCAGCTGACTAAAGAGATCCGGAGCCTGCGGTCTCACATATGTCCGAGGACCCTTAAGGCGGATTCGAGGGGACCAGTTAGAGGCAGTACTTGCTGCCTCAAGTGAGTATGGATCACCATCCAGTAGGGAGCACGCTGACCCCTGGGAAGTACTGTTAGGAGGATGTGGTTCTCCTTCGGCTTCAAGGACGTGGGTGGACTTCAGGACTCCAGTTCTCCTCCAGGCCTCCAGGTTCAACTGCACCCCAGCGGCCTTGGAGACCTGGCTTCCTGTCCCAGGACTTTCCAGGCTCCAGGAAGAATGCAGACTGCAGAGATGGTGCCTGAGGGCTCCCGCATAAGAAGTGCTGTCCCTGGAGACCCAACAGTGGAGGGAGGAAGGGTGACGGGAGTAGGGGGGTAGCGTAGGGAGGGGTGGCTGCCCTGGGAGTTGTTGAGAGAGAAATATCACCTCCCACACCCCATGCCCCCTGCAACTGACCCATTTATACCATAGCTCAGGGCCTTTTAGTCAGAGATGCCTCTGCTTCTTTACTCCTGTGTTCAAAACTACACAAAACCAACTCTTCATCCTCTTGCTGCCTTGCCAGGACTTTTAAAGCACTGTTCTTTTGAAGCACTCGTTCCCTAAACTGCAGTTTGGAGCTGTCCCAGCTATTTAAAATTGTTCTCCTTAAACTGAGACTAAATCCTACTCTTTTGGAAAAACGACCTTCACTTCAGAGGAGGTCGCCTTTTCTGCCCATTCCTTCCTTCTACTTCCCTCTTAAGAACCCCTGTGCTCAAAGAGCTTGGTGATTTATTTTCTGCTTGATGTCAAAAAGAAACCTTCCTCATGCACTGCAAAAAGCTTTCCTTGAACATAGGTGTTTCAAAACCATGACAGTGTTTTGCAGTTAGTATACACTGGGTAGACTGCCCAGCAATCCCTCCAAGAGCCAGAGGTGAGCGACACGTTTACTTATTTGATTGGATGCCCTTCAAGTTTAGGAAGGTCCCATTCTTATGCCCCAGCAGATAATACAGAGCCCTGGATGGCTGTGGCTGTGATTAGATAACTTCTGATGATTTTATTTCCCTTACTTGAGCTGCTGCTTCTAGGTTAAATTCATTTTATTACCTGTCCTTTTTTGTTGTTGTTGTTTGCAGTACACGGGCCTCTCACTGTTGTGGTCTCTCCCGTTGCGGAGCACAGGCTCAGGACACGCAGGCTCAGCGGCCATGGCTTACGGGCCTAGCCGCTCCACGGCATGTGGCATCATCCCATACCGGGGCACGAACCCGTGACCCCGCATTGGCAGGCGGACTCTCAACCACTACGCCACGAGGGAA
>NW_020172873.1:0-405 GCF_003031525.2 Neophocaena asiaeorientalis asiaeorientalis
GCGTACGGGTTAGGATTAGGGGACGGGTTATAGTAAGCCTTTGGGTAAGTGTCAGGGTTAGATTTAGGGTTAGGGTTCGGGTTAGGGGATGCGGACGGTTTAGGGGACAGGTTAGTGTAGGACAACGGTTTAGGGTGAGCGTACGTGTTACAGTACTGGTTAGTCTTAGTGTACGGGTTAGGTTTAGGGCAAGGGTTAGGGTAAGGCTGTGGGTAAGCTTTAGGGTTAGTGTTGGGTTTAGGGTTAGGGGACAGGGATAGTTTAGAGGATAGGTTTGGGTACGACAACGGTTTTGGGTGAGCTTACGTGTTAGGGTATGGGTTAGTTTTAGCGTACGGGTTAGGATTATGGGACGGACGTAAGCTTTAGGTTTAGTGTTAGGGTTAGTGTTAGGGGACGGGGACG
>NW_020172874.1:0-11288 GCF_003031525.2 Neophocaena asiaeorientalis asiaeorientalis
CCTCTCTCCGCCTGCCTCCCCCAGCCCCGGCCCGGCCGCGCCGCTCCGGGCGAGACTCAGGGTATGAATCTCCGCCCAGCCCACCCCATTCCCCCGAGCTGGCCGGGCCGGGGTCTCACTTAATTTTCTGCTTCTCTTCTTTTCTCTTGTGTACATCAACCCAGGAATTGGCTAAATACGAATACATGGAAGAGCAAGTAATATTAACTGAAAAAGGTAACGCATCAGTGGCGGGGCGGGGGACGAGCGTCCGGTGCCTGCCACCTTCATCGAGGCCAACACTGTCCCTTCTGCCTCTTCTTGCAGATCTGCTAGAGGATGGTTTTGGAGAGCACCCCTTCTACCACTGCCTGGTCGCAGAAGTGCCGAAGGAGCACATGACTCCAGAAGGTAATCGCCCTCTCCTTCCAGAAGCCGGAGAGACCGAGTGTTGTGGAAGACGTAGTGGCTGCTCTGTAGAAGCACTGACAACACAGGCTGAAGTTACTTACTGAGAAGTTGGCCAGAAATACTAGCCAGCCAGTGTTCAAACTACTGAGAAAAAAAAATAGATTGCTGCACTTAATAATAGGGCGGGTTAGAAGAGCTGTTTAAGTATCAGTGCTGTGGAGACCCGGAAAAGTTAGGTATAAAGTCGTTTGTTGTAATTCAGTTTCATAAATGGTTCTTGTTTGACCCTAACGTAACCGTTTTTGTATTTGTGTTAAATTACATTTTTTTCTTTAATTTGTCCCAATCTTCAGGTTACAGTCTCTAGCTTCGCCATGTACATGGCCCTTCCGTGTACATGGATGGGCGGGGAGGTAACTAAAAGATCCTTTACACAATAAAGTAGATGATCATGATAAATGAGGTAAGGCCCTATTATCACACACTTAAAACACGGTAGATCAGAAGCTCCATTGTACTCACTTCCTGTTTGCAAAGGACTATAAAATGGCTAGAAAGTTTAATTTGAAACCTTTGCCTCCAATTGGAATTACAGACACCCATAAAGAAGGAGTCAGATGCTTTTTTCCTTTTTTTCTTTGTTTTTTCTTTGTCGTTGTTTTTTCCTTTCTGGTTCTTGTTGAATGGGCAGAAGACGGAGCTAAAGAGGGAAGTTGTTGGGCAGGGGCAGTGGGGGGTGCTTAAGGGTTTTTCTGAGGTCATTTCCTCATACTAGAAAAAATGAGCAGAAAACATAAGGGATGAGGTACTTTCCAGAGGTATGTGGATGTTACATCACACCTGGGTACCTCTACTTCTTCCAGCTTAAACATTGGGGAGAGCAAATGGAAAATGTTGAATTGGAAGGCAAGTTCTGAAATTAAACGTTGCTCTTTTGGCCTGATGTCCTGACCTTAAGGAAGCAGAGTTTCTAAACTACAAATACTTAACTATTCTGAACTGCCGTGTAAACCTGACTTATTCCCAAGTCAAGATACCAATATATCAATAGGATGTGAATAATGTGTGTGTTTAGTTTTAAGACCATAGCACTTTCGTTCTGGCAAGTAATGAAAGCATTCTCACTTCCTGAGTGTGAGATCCAGCAGATTGCAGAGTGGCCAGTCCACAGTTTTAGCCTGGTTTCAGCTAGCTCTAATGTGTGCTTTTTGCAAATACATGTTCTAAGAACAGTGAGATCATCCAACAGTGGCCTGGATTGCACTAGCATAAAAGTCACGAGACAGTCTGGCCCACTGGCTACTTATTTCTGTAATACATGCATGTATGTTTTTTAAAAACTTATGATAGACTTCTGATTTTGCAGCTACAACTTTGACGGATTGTTTTTTATCCATAACTCATGTGATACTCTTATTACAGGACACAGCATTGTTGGTTTTGCCATGTACTATTTTACCTATGACCCATGGATTGGCAAACTGTTGTATCTTGAGGACTTCTTCGTGATGAGTGATTATAGAGGTATGACTGAGTTCAGGGGGGCTGCTCTAAAGAGAAATCAGGGCTTGAAGTCCTTAAAATGACCTTTTAAATGGTACTTCTCTTTCTTTTTTAGGCTTTGGCATAGGATCAGAAATTCTGAAGAATCTAAGCCAGGTATGTCTTGGTGTTTCCAAATTTGTAAGGGTTACTGGATTATTTTAACACCTGAATCAAAATTGGGTCTTGGAAAGCAGGTGAAATGTCACTGAGTTTGTGTTTTCCTCTCCTGCATAACAGGTTGCGATGAAGTGTCGCTGCAGCAGCATGCACTTCTTGGTAGCAGAGTGGAATGAACCATCTATCAACTTCTACAAAAGAAGAGGTGCTTCTGATCTGTCCAGCGAAGAGGGATGGAGACTCTTCAAGATCGACAAGGAGTACTTGCTAAAAATGGCAGCAGAGGAGTGAGGAGTGCTGGTGTAGACAATGACAGCTTCCATTCTATTTTAGAATAAATTCTCAACTTACCTTGCTTTCTATCTTATTTGTAGTGAAATGATAGAATGAGCACCCATTCCAAAGCTTTATTACCAGTGGCGTTGTTGCATGTTTGAAGTAAGGTCTGTTTAAGATGGCAATCCTTGTATGCACGTTGGAGTCAGACTTCTGTTGGAACATCTGTAATGAACAGCAAGGTGGTATGATAATGTCTATGAAAAAACTCCACTCTTGTGAGTCATTTCAATGTGTACAATGTACACACTGGTACTTAGAGTTTCTGTTTTGATTCTTTTTTAATAAACTACCCTTTGATTTAATTGTTTGGTGTAAGCATTTTTACTGATCCTTTATTTCTTAGACATTTTTCTTGCTGTTGAGTGCAAAGTAAAAATGCCCAAGAAACATGATAACTTGACAGTTTTTTTAAAAGTTTTTTTCTTGTTTTTTGTTTTTGCGGTACACGGGCCTCTCACTGTTGGGGCCTCTCCCGTTGCAGAGCACAGGGTCCGGACGCGCAGGCTCAGCAGCCATGGCTCACGGGCCTAGCCGCTCCGCGGCATGTGGGATCTTCTCGGACCGGGGCATGAACCCATGTCCCCTGCATCGGCAGGCGGACTCACCACTGCGCCACCAGGGAAGCCCCTAAAAAGAGTTTTTAACCCAGTTTAAAGTGTCTTATGGTCAGAAGCTATGTTGTGCTGGTATTCCCAATGTCTAGAAAGAAGCCAGTTGAATCCCAAGGTTTTATATGTAGCAACATATAAAAATATGACTTTATATTGATGACACTACACTTAATCCAACAGAATTTTCAAGAGCTTAGAAACTAAGGCCCACAATGAAAAAGCCTATTTGTTACACCAGTAAAAGAGGTGGAAATGGGTTCTGAAATACTGGAAACTGGGGGAAAAAACATCTTGCCCACAACAACCTCATCCCACACACAAATACTATTCTGAAGGGAAAGTAGATCACTTTGCTAGTTAGGAACAAAAATTCCACATTTTTAAAGGAATTTTGTAAACTAAAAGGCTGGAGTTGGACACAGGTACCAGTCAGGGTAATTAGCATCCTATTTGGAGGGCAAGTTTCTGATAACTGTGTTAACACATGGGTTTCTAAGCGGAGAAACAATAGGAGGGCTTAAAACTGCTGGGGGTTGGGGGAGAAGTAAATAGAAGCTTTCTCCAGGACTGAAAATGAAACTCACAGAGGGCTGAGGAGGAGACAGTTTTAGATAGGTGAACTCCTTTTATTACTCATGACACTGACCTAAATTCCTAAACCCACTAATTCCCACAGTAATGAAAGTGGTAGTTAATAACCACTGTACTGATTTCCAAGATTAATGTTTTCCAAAAGAAATCGTCAGATAACTGAGAAGCAGTACTCTGTGTCTTCTTACTGTGTTCTCCAGGAAAGAAACACTGGACTCCTCACTCAAAGGGCGATTTGTCCTGCATCCCTTGGTTTCAGTGTCTTTTGTGGCTCCCTAAATTAGAAGGCAGCCATATAAACAAGCAGGATCCTGTACTGTGTTTAACAGGAGCGCTTTGGGATTTATCGGTAGCTCAGAGAGCATGTCATGAAAATAGACTTAGAGTCCGTTCTCAACCAGGGTCCTGCTAGACTGGCGAGTAACTATAGGAGAGAAACGCTGGCAAGCATAAAAAGGGTTAACTAAACACAAGGAGCTTTGTGGAGAAAGGAGACATTTTGAAAATTGTGTTTTGGAAAGTGGGCCTCCTTGAGGAAAACAACTACATGCTGACTGTGGTTAAATATGTGAATAAATTAGATTAACCAAGTGAGTTACAATGTAACTCTTTGTTTTCTCATACTTAGAGCTTAGCCCTAAAGGCCCAGTGTTGTCACCATGAAAGCTTTTAGGAAGTTTTTGTATCCACTTTAAAAAAGTCCCTTGAGTTTAAAATTTAGAAGCTGAAACACCACAGCATCAGCCTACTGAATGTTCAACGCTGTTACAAAGACACCTCTTTAAAAACTGAACTATAAAAACAAATCCATAAAGCTTGAAATCACCAGGCAAGTAAGAAAACACAATCCGGGGAAATTATATGAAAGGAAATAATAAACAATGATAAACCTGGAAAAGGGGGGCAGGGGGAGTCCAGGTAAGCAACACCTCTGTAAAGATAACTTTGAAATTACTATTTTACTAAAATATTATGTCTGACATAATCATTTGGGAGGAACAGTATTTCAGGCCTAAGAACTTGCCAATTATTACATAAGAATATTTTGGGGTTTTCTCTGTGTAGTTAAAAAAAAAACTTACTTGCTAAGTTTATTAGCTCCCTTAAAGAATAATAAAATCAAAAATTTTGATAGTATTAAAACAGGAAGTAGCTGGGTTTGTCCACACATAGGCTTACAAGACATCCTGCCACCAATCTGATTACAGGGTCAACAGTAGAGGCACCTTCTGTCACGCTCCAAACCAGAGCCCAAGGTCATCAACTGCTTAGATTCCACTGGGCAGCCTTTCTAGGGAAAGAAAGTAGAGTCTTTTTCACAGAAATGCACAAGCAACAATTCAGAAGAAATCTAATGATTTATTAATGTCTTAACACCCACTCTACCCAGTCCCACTCTACCCAGCAGGGCCTAGAATGATGGCACTTATCTGTGCTCCTTGAGGCAAGTGACTGCTCAGAGTCTGCAGTGGCCACGTCCGCTCCCAGGATTCTGTTTGCGAGACCGGCCTCATCTTCGTCTCCTTGCTTCATCATCTCTTCATGTGGATTGTCATCTCAGGGTGACTCTGTGCTTTATTCTCATCCCTTTACTTTGTGCTGCCAGTCTGGGCTTCAAGCTAGTCAGCTGTCACCCACAGCCCAGACTGACAGGCCCACACCCTTATTGAGTCCATCCCACCCCCACCCCTACCATCATTGCCTTTTATGCCTCATCTATCAAAGGCCGCCAAATACCCTTCCTTGCAAAGGTCTCCCAGCACCCTCTTCCCCCAACACCTTTCTTTCTTGTGGCTTGCATCTGCCCAGCAAATGTTTTAGTAGCTTCCAGGTGGTTGTCAACATAATAGTTAATGAGAGCTAACGTTTAGTAAGTACTCTCCAGGAACCAGGCATTGTGTTTAGCACTTTGTATAGTTATTATGTCATCTAATTCTCACAAACATCGTGTGAGGTAGATGCTACTATTTGTTTCTTTTTATAATGAGAAACTAACCCTCAGAGCGGTTAAGTTGCCCAAGGCCACACAACTAGGCCTGGGAATCAAACTCCCAACAAAATTTCTCAAACCCCTGGGGGTTCACTGCCATCTTCTCAGAGGACCTCATATTCTCCATAAGAATGACTGAATTTGGTGTTTCTTTTGGATTATACTCTAAAGAAGAATAAGTACAGTTGTCCCTCAGTATCCGAGGGGGATTCTGGAATTTTTTTTTTCTGAATATTTTCCATCCACTGTTACTTGAATCCGCGGATATGGAACTCACAGATCAGGCAGGGCCAACTGTATAAGCATTTTCTAGATCATTGAAATCAGTAGTTCTTAGTACGGGCTGCACATTAGAATCACCTAGAAAGATTTTAAGAAATACTAACGTCCCACCCGGAGAGAATCTTTAATTATATCTTAATGTCCATTCCAAAGTGAAGGCTGGATTGATCGCCACTGATGTAGATAATCACCTTTTAACCGAATCCTAGTCACAACCGTGAGGACAACCATTTCAGTCTGTGTTTACGCTGCTCACCTTGGCACCACATCATTAACAAGCAAAGAACAAGTGAAATCACATCACGCTGCATGAGGGAGAACCTCCTGGAGAGTTTTTAGAGAAAAATGGTGGGAGAATTGTGTCAACCAACTGCATACAATGCTGAAACCGGAAACAGCCATCAGTACCACGCTCCTTTGCGAGGAGCAACTTCATTTCAGCAAAACATCTTCCCTCACATTAAATCAGTGTTGCCCATTTGAATTTTATTCATTTGGTAGTTTTGTCTGTATTTGACTTGTAAATGTATATGGTTTCACAGTTGGATAGGAGCTATGAACATCAAACGTTCACATCTAGTTGTATGTCTACAGTAAGTAAATATAATAAGAATGATTTCAATCACCACTATGAGAAGTCTTTCCTTTAAAAGGAGTCTGTGTTACTAGAGTTTGAGAAACACTGCTGTGACCATAATGCAATACTGCCTGCTTCTGACTGGTTAGAAAAAGGCCAACGGCATCAGAGGTAAGACTTTACCAATTAAGCCCCAATTTGGACAGATTTAGTCTTGATATTTCAGCAAGAATATTTCATAGATATGTTTTTTTTCCCACCAAGAGGCATATAATGTTTGTTTGTCTCTTTTTGTGATGCAGCCGATGATGTCAATACCTAGGTGCACTGATTCATTAGGAGTTTCAAACTGTGATACTCTATCATTCCTTCTTCACTTCTTAGCTAAAATACTTCTATAAAGAGAACCTTCTCCTATATTGTGTTTCGTTACCATGAAGTACAGTTCACCCAGCAAAGGCAGGATACATGCTTGATTCTTTTAATTTACTAGGTTTCAAAAGAATGAACTCATTTCCCCAGCATCTTATGTGTCTTAATTCCTTGCCGTCATTTTTCTGATTGAAGCTTGGATTGCTCTAATTGTCCAGTGAGAGCTTCTTCAAGTTGGCTTCAGAATCCTTTGGACACGACTACAGAAGCCTTTCTTTGTTAGCTTCCTCGCTTTTAAGATGTCCCAGGTTCATCTAGTACATTTCCTACCCCAGACCTGACATCAATGGCTAGGTAACTCCGAGCTTCTGAGATTTCCAGGGAAGCAACATTTACTGGGTTCAAGCAGTGTTCACGGCTCTGTTTTGACAATAACATGGGCACAGCCGACTGGTGCCATTCACCTCCAGCTTAGCTCAGGGAGCCTTCCACCAGCTACGGCCCAGGGCTGTCTTCTTCCACCTCGGGGCTTATGCCGCTTTCTTTCCTTCAGTGAATCAATAACAAAAACAACAAAAGTGGTTACAAAACAGCTAAATCCACAATGACAGTGATCCTTGTTTGCAGAGCAACACGGTCTGTCCAGGGGCAGTTTGGGTCTGGTGGAAAGAATGCTCCACTTGGAGTCAAAGAAAACTGAATTGGATCTTGGCACTTCTTCATTTACAGGACTAAAAATAAACTACCTCAGAGTTGCAAGTGAGATTATGAATATGGAAGTGCAGGATGTACATGATTAATATATTCTATATGATATACTTAGAGTAACCCTACATTGAGCATCTACTATGTGCTAGATACCATGATTTTATTTCATTAATCTTCATAACAACAGTGGCAGAATATGCCACCCCAAAATATGCCACTTTGGCATTAAGGATTATTTTGAGCTAAAGGCACTCGAAAAACAGCAGATGCAAGAAGAGCATTCTAATCTCCCCTTTTCCTTCTGAAAACAGGAGATAACACTCCCATCTATTTGTTACTTTTCCACAATCGCCCCTTTGTCCAATCTGTTAGAAGAGCATTTACGTTTGCCACCTCTTCGAGTGTTAATTTCCTCATGAGGGCTCCCATGTCACTGTAAAACATATTTGATCAATTTGTGTGCTTTTCTCCTGTTGATCTGTTTTATATTAATTAAATTCTCAGGCCCAGCCAAAAACCGCAACAGGGTAAAGGTCAAGTTTTTCCTCCCCCCACATGTTCCTGTGGTGTGCCAGTGAACCAGCTGGGGTTAGGGAGGAGCCTTGATTTGTAGAATTTGCTGATTAACAGCGTGTAAATACTTCCACCAAGGCTGATTTCAAGCTACCAAAGGCTTCAACAACTAGCTTGCAAAATTCCCGAATACTTAACAGTAGGCTCTCCCAAGCCAGTAGGAGCAGGCTTCAGCACACCACTGAATCAGGCCCATTTCAAAGATGAGGAAATGGAGGCTTAGGGAGGTTGAGCGACTTGGATTCACGGCAGGGGGTGTGGGTCCAGGCTGTCAACCCGGTCTGTGCCTCCACGAACGTGTGCTTTCTCTACCACATAGCTGGCCCTTCTCGAAGCAGCTGATCCACACTCTTTGACCTCCTTGACTGTCAACATCCCAGGAGCAGGGACATGTCCCATAATCTTTATATCCTCAGGGCCTCATTCCACGCATGGCACGCAGTAGGCATTCAACAAACGTTCATTAAATAAATGGAATCAACCAGCCCCAGTTTTGGGGGGAAACAGAAAGAGAGAATCAACTTTAATTTCATGCTTTACCTGTAACAGGCATCCACTTTGAGAGTCAGAATTTAATTGGGGAAAAAAAAGCATATAATTACAGGGCACTTTCTACATTCCACATGTTATACATGGATTATGTCATTTAATCCTTAAAACAAATCCATCCTTTTGTGTATGAGGCAGGTAGGGTGTAGGGGGTGAAACAACTTGTTCTGTGTTATACAACCAGAAGGCAATGGGGTTGAGCTTTGAACTGGACAGCTGGGCCCCAGACACACCTCACAAAGCACAACTCACTGTCTAATTTAACTGTACACAGTGGCCTTGAGTCATTAATACTGGTGGTGCTTTGGGACTCAGACTTTCTTTGTCACCTGGAAAAGGTCTTGCCTGTGCTTACGTTAGGTGTGGAGGAGCCAGGGGGAAGGTGGGATTGAGACCAACTGCTTCCTGCGGCAACGCTTCCCAGCCAGCTCTGCAAGAAAATGTGACTTTTCCGCAGAGGACCAGCTTCAAGGCAAGGCAAGTGGTTCAGGAACCACCCCACTTCACTTTCTCTTCCTCAAATTATATACAAGTTCTGTTACAAGAAACAAAAATTTGCTCTCCTAAATTTTCCACACGGGCCTCCAAGGAACTGAAAAACAAAAATCATTTTCCAGTTTCTCTGGCTTCAAGCCTGATTCCAGGACATGATCCAACACTAATCACCATCCAAATGCCTGTCAGTGAGATGGTGGCGATGTACTCTGGCATATAGTACTGAGGCAGCCTTGTGCAATGTTGTTACAGCATTATGTTATAATTACACCCCAGCCTTGTTTCCTGCACATTTCGCAGATGCTTATCCACCAACAGGGTGATAGCTGACAATCACTCTAAACAAGCCTGGACAGAAGAAATAATAGCGGTAACCCTGAGGAACTTCTGAAAGAATATACAGCTAATATTCTAGAACGTTTGGCCAGTTCAGTAGTCTCTTACAGGCAGGTCAAACGTCAGGCAGCATTTCTACCTTTTCCTGTTCTGCTTTGAGCTCTCTCTGTGCTCTCTTGTCTTGTCCAGAATAACATCACTTAACTCCTCTGTATCTTGAAACATGTTGACTTAAAACATGAAACACCGGAGGAAATTCTTACAATCCCTCAGTCCCCACCCCCACCTCCCAGAGGAGCTAAAAGCTTAAGGAGTGGTGTAGCAGGCTGTTTGTTATAACTGCTAGGGGGGCGGGGGAGCTGCCTACCCAACCTCCTACCGCTCCTCCCCTGGGATGGGACAAACAGAATCCTATTGGTCATGGACACTGGGTCCGACCAGATGGAAGTCTCTGGAAATGTTCCCACCGAAATCCAGGGAGAGGGAAGAATCTAGGTGGTGGTGTGTGTAGTTTGCATTCCTGTCTGTGTTTTAAGAGGTTTCCAGGCAGGTTTTAATTAACCTCCAGCTGAAACTTGCTAAACAAGTTTTGCAACCCAGGTTGTTGTGTTAGTATTTTTCTGGGTGTATTGTCCTAGGTTTGAATTTCATGAAGTTTATTATTCTTTCTAATTAAAACTCAGTGGGAAAAAGCAAAGTGTATGTTTTAAAACCTAGGTATTTCCTGGTAATGGCTTGTAGGAAAGAATGAGATTTGGATTGAGAAACGAAATGAGAATTTATTTACAAGTGATAAGACAAAACTAAAAATATTATTTTTTCCAATGAAAAATACACCACCTTTTGGGTCAAATGCTAATTGTTTAAGACTTCGTTTTTAAAACAAACCCTTAGGTTTCATATCCATATGTACTCTTTCTGGAAATAATCTGCCTGACAGTGCCCCTGAGGTAACAAGGTCACGCTCGGTTCCTCTTGACCATCTCCCCTTCCATAATAGTCCTTGCACTTGAATACAAAAAGATGTATCCCTCATCTACCCTGAATCTTAGCAGAGTGTGTTACCTCGAAGTGTAAAAACCTCTGGGCACCAAACCAAGGAGTAATTCAGCAATGTATAGCTCCTGAGGAAAGTTCCCTGAGAGTTAAGCCAGAGTCAGGGAGAAAAAATAATTTTTTCTCTACCCTTCTAGGTTCTTGGCTGAGATCTCCCTATAATGAAAGACAGATTAACAGGAGATAAACAAACAGAAGTTTAACAACATGTATGCCTCCTGTATACCCAGGAAAACTAATTCTCCAAAATGGCCCAAGGCACCACCTTCAATACCATCTCTAGCTAAAGACAAAAGAAAGATGTTAGGGGAGAGGAGAGCCAGTTACGGATGGTTACCAGAAAAAGCACAGTAAACAGTAAAGGGTATGGCAGATTTAAGTTGTTGTCTTCTCCACTGATAATAGGTTCTAGAGACTTAGATATTTTCTTTGTCCTAGTACACAGAGGGAGACACCCTTACAAACGGATATTTCTCTAATAAGTGTAAACGTCTCTTATAAAAGTGTAATTTCTACTCGATTTTCAGAGCTTCTCCTGTGTCTGCTAGTTCTTAAAAATAATCAGCCTAAAATAATCGTCATGCCAAAGAGGCATGTTTGGGGGGAGGGATAGATATTCTGCTCCCCTTCACCAGCTTCTCAGATTGCTTAGGAGCACAAACCAAGGTTTATATTTCAAACTCCACAACGAAAGAGGCTCCTGAGCAAGCCAATTCAAACTGTCTCTCTTTGTAGAAATATAAGTGGTACAATAAAG
>NW_020172874.1:11453-15378 GCF_003031525.2 Neophocaena asiaeorientalis asiaeorientalis
AGATTGCTGGCTCAAGCATTTTATCATGATTGTTTATTACGTCCCAGAAGAGACTGTAAATTCCATTAGACATTTGGGACAGTTTTCTCTCTCAAGATCTGAGAAAGAGATCATTTGGTTAAAAAACAAATTGAGAGGAACGGTAACTTATTTTACCCAGCTGACAAACTGCTTTATCTAAGCATTAGAAGTGGAAGGGAGATAATATTTAACATTTATTTGAATTGAAAAATAAAG
Source organism: Neophocaena asiaeorientalis asiaeorientalis (assembly GCF_003031525.2). Lineage (NCBI taxonomy): Eukaryota > Metazoa > Chordata > Mammalia > Artiodactyla > Phocoenidae > Neophocaena > Neophocaena asiaeorientalis. The sequence goes on from NW_020172874.1 coordinate 11,691, forward strand.
TCAGGTTTTCTTTAAGGATTTCCATTCCCTTTCACCTAATTAACTCCTACTCTTCCTCAACTCTCCACTTAAAGGTCACTTCCTCAGGGAAGCCCTCCCATACCACCTCCTAGTATACATTCCACTAACACCTCCTTCATTGCAGTCTTCCCATTTGTGACTTGCTGTTTATCTGTGAAATTCTTTAAGATCTGTCTCTCTCATTAGAACAGAAGCTCATAAGGGCAAGAATCATGTCAGTTTTAGGTCCACCATTGGTTGGTGAGCAGGGAGACGGTTAATATTTTGCACATTTCTTTAAAAGTTAGTTTGCTTTGGCTGATTGGTTTGACAATGAGGACTGGCTGTGCCATTAGGTGTACAGCAGGCACTTTCCATTAACTGAATGAGCTAAATGAGCTGTGCTGAGATTTCAAAGCAATTAAAATAGATTTAAAGTACGTGCATAATGTACAGTACATCAGAAATGATGTTCTTTGCAACTATTTAACCTATGATTTTACAAATATAAAATGTCAATTCAAAATGTACAAGAGAAAATTTGAAAATTAAAATTTTAAAAGATGAAATATATGGAGAGGTACATAGCTGTTCAAAATTCTTTTGAACAGAAATGCTTGAACGAAACTGAAATAGTACAATCACTGCATGAACACAGGACTCCCACTTCTACTCTTCCTGGGTGGGCGTCAGTCAGCATCTGCTTGAACACATTCCGTGCTGGGGAAGTTACTACCCTACATGCTAGCTCAAAGCACTGTTGGAAAGCTCCATTTGTGAAAAAGTTCAGCTAGCTTGAAGTCGAAAACTGTCTCTTTGTTGTTTCTATTCACCCAACTGTGGCCTTAACTCTGCCACTGGAGCTGGAATAGCCCCTCACCCACTGAGCAGGCTTTTAATGATTCCAAGATAGACACATCCAATATCCAACCCTTTAAAAATTCTGTATTATATTATTTCTTGGCAGGGCACCATCCTTCTTTGAAGATCTCCATTCCCCTTCACCTAATTATAGACTCCTACTCTTCCTCAGCAATCAGCTTATTTATTTATTTATTTATTTTTTTGCGGTACACGGGCCTCTCACTGTTGTGGCCTCTCCCGTTGCGGAGCACAGGCTCCGAACGCGCAGGCTCAGCGGCCTTGGCTCACGGGCCCAGCCGCTCCACGGCATGTGGGATCCTCCCGGACCGGGGCACGAACCCATGTCCCCTGCATCGGCAGGCGGACTCTCAACCACTGCGCCACCAGGGAAGCCCTCAGCAATCAGCTTAAATGTCACTTCCGGCACGTCCAAGCAATGTGTCCATTTTCTACGCAGGGAAAGGGGGAAGGCAGAGGGTAAAATACACAGCCTGTCCTTAAACAGCTTGTCCTTTTAAAAAAAATTCTGTAGAAAGCCATCTCAAAAAAAAAAAAGAAAGAAAGAAAGAAAAAAGAAAGCCTTCTCTAATCACTTCCATCTACATTTCATTGGCTGGGATATGTCACAAGGAAACTCTTAGTGGTAAAGGAGGCTGGGAATTCTAGTATGTTGCTTTCCGATTACTCTTATAGAAAGCCATGGGTATAAGGTGAGCAATGTGATAAATCACATATTGGAAAAATTACAAGCTATGGTTTTAGAAGTTATTTGGAAGACTGTAAAGTAAACTAAATAATCAGCTAACGAAGTAGTTATTAAGACAAAACAAACCTTTGACAATGTGTAAAGCTACGCAATTTTCTAGCTGGGTCAAAGCAAAAATATAAACAGTTCATCAAAAAATGTAGATTCGCAAAAAAATAAAAGGTAGTATACATGGCCTGACGTTGCTTTGCTCTTAAAATTTTCCAGTGACTTCTCTTTCCACTCCCAACTCCAACCACCCTACCCCAAAGTGTTAAATGGTTGTGACGTTCACGTTTCCTAATCAGCATGTAAGTCAGAAATTCTTAAAATGCATTTTAAATTGTGAATCACACCAGGACATGACTTTGTCTATAAAGCAATTTGATTTTTAAGGCAACTTAATTTTAAAAAGACTTGCACACAAATGTTCAGTTGATTACGATTAAGACCATTTTCTTCTGGTGAATCAGCATGATTTCTTCATCAAATTATGCATTTTGTCTGCTTTGTGGAACACTGGCAGTTTCATTTCCTGTTAAGGAAACAGTATCTTCAAAACTCAGATAAACCTTTGCCTTTACTATTTGAGTACTGGAAATAAACCAGGAAAAATCTCAAATAAGTCTTCATGATTATTTAAAGGTTTAGAAGGGGATTATTTGTTCTGATTGAAAAAAATTATCTTTTCATGTGAGTACTTTATATGGAAGGTCATTTCTGAGGCTTCTGTGGCTGATGCGGTTGGATTCGTACCTAACTTTCTTCTTGTAAAATAGAATCCTGTCATCATCACAATCTATACTCTCCCACCTAGACTCTCAGCAGGAACCCTGGGGTGGCTCCAGGGGTAAGAGCCCCAGTTCTCTCAGTATACATTGCATACAAACATCCTAACAACTTTTTTCAAAGTGTTTCATTATTAGTGTTTTGTTTGAGAAAAAGTCCAAAAGAGGATCTGGTGAAAAGTCTACAGGATAAGGAACATGAGGAGAAAGAGACAGCATTTTAAAATAGAATCACATGATTTGCAAGCAGGGAAAAAGCAAGAAGAAAAAAAAAAGAGGGGTGGTGAGAAATCATAGAGAAATTGTGCTGAGTGGCAGGGAAGAGAGGCTAGTACCATACTGAACATTTTTTGAAGTGTCTGTATAGGCGTTGGTATGACAGTGACCTTAATGTACCAATAGCATCCTGTAGACAATACAGGGGGGCTACAAATAAGGTTGTTTGGTTTCTGTTTTTTTTATGGAACGGTTCAGATTTTTAGTTTTCTGTCTAGAAAGCAAAAAAATCAAAAGTGCAAATACCATGGCCTGCAGAGGCTCTAGTTTTCGCCCAGCCCACTCCCCATCTCCCTCCTTCTGTTTATTAGCAGAACTCCCCTTCCACCTACATGGTCCCGGTGTCCTGGTAAGATTATCAGTCAGGATGCCCTGCTCCTTTCGAAGCTCCCATCACCCCAGGACTTGGCTCAGGGCTGGGTGTACCCGGGCTCCACAGCTCCCACTAGTTCACAGGCTAGAGGCTGTAGCCAGGGGCTGTTGGCTGCCACCTTCCTCGCCTTGAGGGAGCACCTGCTGTGAGAGGCCTGTGGGAACCAGAGCCAAGCGCTGGGTTTGACATGTTCCTCCTCCCCTTGAACTCTTAGCTCACGCTCCACCGTGAACCACAGCCTCCCCATTTATAGGTTGCCTCATATTCTTGAATCTACCCCATGAGGGTAGCTCTTCTCCCCACCTAGGTCCTAAATGGCTTGGCAGCAGGCCATGTTGTGTTGAGTTTTTTTTCCCCAAGAAACAAGGAAATGTAGTTAAGATCTGATCAATTATTTTCTTGTGACAGAAAGTATACTAAAACCAGAATGTTTTTCTAATAAGCGAGCACACTAGGTGGTTGCTTAAAAAACAGCATTTATGGTACAGAACTTACATTATCTCGTTTAATCTGCACACGTAACCTGTGAGGTGGATGTTCAAATTTATGACCTTGGAATTTTGAGCTGAATTATAAATTGCAATGAACGCAAGTAACTCTGACTCCAAATTCTGTATAAGAAAACAAACAGCCCATAACGCT